>NW_021621002.1:1398892-1405920 GCF_004785775.1 Grammomys surdaster
ATACAATAACATACATGTGCTCTTATACCACATATATCACACTCACACACCATCCAACAACATACATGTGCTCATATACCAAATATATTACAATCACATACCATAAAATAATATATATGTGTTCACACACCACATATTCCACACTCACACACCATACAATAGCATACAATAAAAGACAGTAATAAATACTAACAATAATTAGGAAAACTGAAACTTTTCTCCTTCACTGGTGGGATTAAGGAATAATTAAGGTGCTTTTTCAAACAATTTGAGAAGTCCTCACAATGTTAAGCAGCAAACCATCACAGAACCAAATAACCCCACTCCTAGTTATATGCTTAAGACAAACACAGCCTATGTATACACAAAGCCTTACACATGAATATTAATAGAAGCATTCATAACAGCCGCTATTCAGAAGCTGTCAGTGATGGGTAATCTTAATTATCAACTAGATTGGATAGGGAAACTCCTTGATCATTAGTAAAGCTCATTCTAAGTACTTCCAGGCATAATTGGACCTTGAGAGCACCTAATAAATGGTTTATCTACTGAGGAGTTAACATTTGACTATACTATTATTGGGAACTGATGGGCTAGGGATGGGAGCATGGCTCCAGGGTACCCTGACTGGTACTTCCTGTATTCCTGACCTAAGCTACTCTGCTGCACCTCACCAATAGCATAACTGACTGGAACCACTGAAACTCTGGGCAAAGTAAATTCTTAATCCTTCCTCCAATAAGTTGTGGCTGATGCCATAACAACAAAACTTACTAACATATCAACTTAACATCTATTAGTTGATAATAATTAAGTAAATTGTAACCACTCACATGGTAGACAGCTATTTGGAGGCAGTAGGGGATATGGTTCTGGTACAGGAGAAAGTATAGTTGAGCCTCAACATTAGGATAAATGGAGTCACCCCCCAAAATATCTCCTTTTCTATTTCTCCATTTACAAACTATTTATCAGCACTGTGGGCAAGCAATATTGATAGTCAAAGTATGGTAAGAGAGGATATCAGAAATGAAAAAAAAACTAAGGATGTCTCTGAGATTCAATTATGGGATGATGAAATAACCTAAAATTAGTAGTGACAGTTATACATATGAAGGGTCAGCTTATGGCATATAAATTGCATCTCAATACTGTTGTTATAAAACAAATGAATGAATTAAAGAATGAAAACAAACACATGAGGGATGGAGATAATACCTTATTTTAAGAGCTAGAAAATATATGAAATATGTTAGCTTACTTCTTAGAGGAAAATGACTCATAAAGCAGTGAAAAGAACTAGCCCCATGCATACATCAGAACCATCAAATGGTATAGGAAGCCTTGTTAGTAATGTTTTTATAACTGTAGTTAAAGAAAGGCATGAAGAAAATTCAATTCAGTAAGAGCTGCTTGGGAAGCAGTTAGAGCATAGATAGTCTTCCTCCCCACCTTATAATACTGAATGGCTATTTACTTCCAACCCAGCCAAATGATGGAAATTTATTCATTGGATCTGGGAAAAATAGAGGGTCCAATGACCTTAACTTGGTGTTGTGCCTATTTTACTGCAAACATGCACACACTGAGTTCTGAAAGCCAAAATCTCTAAGCTGTCTTGACTAGCTTCCCAGATCACTAAATGACTGAATGTTACTCTAGGCAGGAGATTAGAAGAACATCCTCTGAGGAATATATGTAGTTCAATATAAACTAACATTCAATGTTATCTATTTTAGGCCAATATGCATTTAAAATTAAGTTTAACAAACTCTTTACATATACATACATACATACATACATACATACATACATACATACATACGTACATACAAACAAATATCACACACATATATATTCATATATTCAGAATTCTTAATGAGAGTTCCAATCTTTCATTCTTAATCATGAAGATCCTACTATGGATAGCCAGACATATAAGACAACTTACAACATGGAAGATAAAGACCTCAATAAGAAGATGTAAAAAGAAAAGCCCAGGAAGAAACAAGAACTATGCCACAAGAAGAAACTTCACGAACATATACCAAGTCATGCACATGCATATGCATGAGCTGTAACTGATCATTTTAATGAAAAGAGAAAAAAAAAACCTAAGATGCTATGGAGAAAAGCCTACTGAGAACAAAAACTTCACTGAAGCTAAGTGCATGGAAACGGAAATCAATCTGTGTCAGTCAGCAGACACTGGGACAGACAAACAGAAAACCCCACCTATGAGAATCAACTTAAAAGAAATAAAGGTTTATTCTGGTTCACGGATTCAGTTGTTTAGCTTACATCAAGGAGGTGTACATGAGAGGGGAGGCCTATTCTCTTCATGACAATCACCGAGCAAACAAGAGAACATAGGAGAGCCGCTTCCAGAGTGCCAGTATTAAGGACATTGATGTCCAGAAGAGGGGAAGTGAAAGTTGGTATTAGAAGATTCCTAAGAAACAATGTAGAACCAGAGTTCATGTCATGCATCCTAATGAAAACAGGTCTATTGTGTTATTGCAGCGCAGTAGAGAGAGAAAACTTTTAAGAATTCTCAATGGCTTGAGCACAGGAATGAGACGACAAGGGGACAAGGTCTTCAGAATGCTGGATGGATTTCTGGCAACCCCGAATTCATGGTACTGAAATGCAAGGAACATATCAAAACACTTTCAGATACCTATTTTCTCAAGAAACCTTCTATTTATGTGTACTTCTTAGGAGTCTACTGGAGACAGCCCTCCATCAACATGAGGACATCATCAATTGGTATAGAAAAGTTGGGACCTAGACAGATGGTTAAGCTGGTGAAGCACTTGCCATACAAGTAGGATTCCCACACTGAGTCTCAGCACCCATATAAAAAGCCAAGTGGAATGATGCATGCCTATAATTCCAAAACTGTGAGGTAGAGACAGGAGGATGCTCGGGGCTTGCTAGCCAGTTAGTCTAGCCTGAAATCAGTGAATTGCAGGTTCAGTGAGAGATTCCATTTCAAAAAATTAAGGTAGAGACTGATTGAGAAAGATAGTGTTAACCTCCAGCCTCCGTGTGTGCATGTACTCACATCCATCTGCACACACACATACATAGACAACACAGAGACATGTATATACCACAAACATGCACATGCTTACATATATCAGGGACACCCAAATAACATATAAACATACATAAACCACATACACATGCACAGACACTCATGTGTACAAAAAGAATGTATAAACAAACACATGCATGCATACATAATACACATCCAGGTACTCATTTGTACACAAAAGAATATATAAACATATATATACTACACACATATAAATGTGTATATACACACATAAGTATGGGCACACATACACACATATACACACACACACAAAGGAGAAAAGGTCTAGAGAACAAGGTCCCCTAGCTGAATTCACTTCAAGGGAATCTCCAGTTAGGTGACTGTAAGAAATCCTAAAATGACAGTCTTGAGTGAAAATATCAAAGTAACCTGTGGGCACCAGGAAAGGTACATTTAGGACAAAACATTGTTAAGGATTTCTGCATCCTTAACTCTAATGAAATCGTTGGGCTATAGTGGAAGTAAATGAGGACAATACCTAAAGAAAGACAAAGATATAAACTGAGGAAGGGAAAGAATCTCAACTAATAAAAGTGCAAAGGCATAGAGTCCTTCCCATTCAGTGATGAAACAAAACAGAGATTACCAAAGATGAATAAGCTGAGTTTAAATGGAAACTACCAATTAGCGTATATGCTGTGTAAAACTTTACCTTCTGAAAACATATATAGAGACTATTTTTGAAAGTTTAAAAAATAGATGACAATATGCATCAAGGAAAATAATAACAGAACAATTAAAATATCTGCAATCGATCAAATCAGTTTGCAAGTCATCGCCTGGGAACCTCGTCAATTGGCTCACAAGAACTGTCTTAGTCCATACTTGTGCTTTCTCCTCAGCATCTCCATGGAAACTTTCAGACTCCTCTTTAATTTCCAGGATGAACATTCTAGTAGATACAAGACTTGATTTTAAAATGAGAAAACATTTGTCTGATTGGGTAAAATTGTACTCTCTCTAATCTGAAACTCTTGTGCTTCCCACATCAAGACAGAATGGCAGGAATTTACACCACTGGTTGACATTATTGTTGTCAAGTTCTACTACACGGCTTTGATTTTGTGTAAGCCTGTGGTGCTTACCCATCATAAACCTCATGCACACACACACACTCACTCTCTGTCTCCATGTCTTTCCTCCCCCTCTCCTTTCTCCTTTTATTTCATCTTCTCTGCATTTATTAAACATTAAGGTTTTCATTGGAGTTTTTCTATGAAAAAAACACAGCCTCTGAGAAATCTTTGTTGGGTCTGTTTATCCACTGAACACACAATCAGTGAACTTCTAGTCTGTGTTCAATCCCACAAAATGAGATATTCCCTGCCTAATGCATGGCAAGATCTTTGGAGATCTACAAAACCATAACATTTTATATTTTATAGTTAATAAAGATCAAATATTGTGTTTTAAGTAATAATATTCTCAGGACCAGGAACTTGTACTAGCAATGTAATATTTATAAAGAAAAAATGTGAAATGCCCTGTAGACTGACTCCACACATATTAAATGTTAATGAAATTACAAAATGTATAATGTATATATTTTATAAAAACAAGCTTAAAATCCAATTGATTGGTGTATCCATCCAAGTCAAATCCATGAGTTGGTTATACAAGAGGGTGAACTGCACGTGTTAAAGGAAATAGACAGTGTCAGACATCATCGCTGAGGTCTGTGTGGGCATCAAAGATGGCTGAGTTGGCAGTAGCAGAAACCAATCAAGCTCTCAGCTGCATTAGCTAATCCCCCTTTCCAACTCTCTTCTGCCTGAAAAGACCAATCCCTGGTTTCAGTATTTCCAGAGAAGGCTCAGAGAGTAAATGTCAATTCTCTCAAAGGCCAGAGAAGTCAGAGTAAGGTCACTTATAGAAGGATCACTTATGGAAGCTCTTTATCTAAAGCCTTTCCTGTCATCACTTTCTATGATAATCGGGTGTCTTATCAGGCATCTGCTATCAGAGCCTCGTGTCATGAGAAAGGATGATGTTTGCTACACAGGTAAGACCAGAGATCTTCATCCCAGTGACACCTGAAAGGCTGGTGGAAACCTGTGCATGTCCTCTTGTTTTCCTCCAAGCCCTGGACCTTCATGTTGACTTCACGCTCTATGAGACTTCTGGCCGTTCACAAGCTTCATAATTAATGGCATAGGTTTGCTGACACATTGCTCACTTTGTCTTTGTTGGTACCAACCCTGTCTTATTTACTTTCTCTCTAGAGGCTTCTAGAAATTTGCCAGACCTTGGTCACAACACCTTTTCCTTCCAAAATGATTTCTGTAAACTCAAAAATAATACAAGAGTCTTATTCTCTATCTGCATTCCAAAACAATTCCCAAATGAAAGAAAAGCTTCTTGGTTTCTGACATAAGCTACTTGGTGAAGACGCTCAGAGTTGTATCTCTTGTTAAACATCGAGCTTAGCCTGTCAGAGATGTAGGTGGGTATGTTTGCCTTCCCTTTCACACCTAGCAGAGCTCCAGCTACTGATGTGGGTTAGAATCATTATTGCTGTTACAATTAGTGTTATATGTGATATAAATATACAGGTAAGGCAGGATTATTTGTTATTAACTAAATTTAGCCTCTAGTTAGTTAATACATTTTGATTTGTTTTCTTTCTTGGAGTGGAGCATCTCAAACACAGTAATATTATTTGGTTTTCATATTCCTTCAGGAGTGTTTTTCTATATTTATTCAGAAGTCCAGATCCATCCATATTTTTACTGTAGGGAAATATTGGAATAATCTAGTACAGGAACACTAGGTTTTGGTTTGGTTTGGTTTGGTTTTATGTTGTTGTTGTTTTGTTTTGTTTTGTTTTGTTTTGTTTTATTTTGTTTCTTTGTTTTTGCCTAGGGAAATAGGTAAGTTCTAACAAGAATGTCACTTCATGTTGAGACCAATCAATGAATCACAGCTCATTTGCTCATTAACTGGGTAACCCTGATCCAGTTCTCTACCCTTCTGAGATTTGATGCCCTCCTCCGTAAAATAGAATAAACTCTATTTATTCTCATAATAGTTTTGAGTTAAACATGTAATTGGGGTTATAGTTCAATGGCAGACCACATACTGAGCATGCATGGGGTCCTAGGTTCAGTTCCTAGTCCTCTCAGAAGAATAAATGAGTAGAAGGCAATATTAGTCTAGAAGTCGTACTGACCACTGCTTTAGTTCTGGGGTGATGGCTCACCAGGCACAGTGCTGGCTGTTAATGCATGAGAACATGAATTTGGGGCCCCAGTATCCATATAAAAGCTAAGGTATGCACCTGTAATCCAAGTGCTAGTGGAGGGCAGACTTAATCTAAAGAGTTGGCATTGCTGGGCACACAGCCTAGACAAAGTGGTGGTCTGAGTTCCTAGTTCAATGAGAGACCTTGCCTCAAAATTAGGGTGATGAACAATGAAAAAGGTGTCTGTGGGACACCACTGTTTTTCACAAGTATATGTATGGGTGGATACCCCCCCTACACACAACACACACACACACACACACACACACACACACACACACACACACACGAGTTTTGTGTATTGCTTGGCACATAGAATTCTCACTAGTGTTTTTAAAAAGATTTATTTTATCATTTGTAATTTTGTATGTGTGTTTCTGTGTATGCATAAGTACACATGAATGCAGGCATGCATAGAGATCCCAGAACCCCCAGGAGCTGTAGTTATAATACTTGTGAGCCACCCAACATGGTAATTGAACTTGGGTCTCCGGAAGAGCAATATGTGCTCCTAACCACTGAGGAGTCTCTCCAGTCCTCAGTAGTGTTTCTTTCACCTCCATTTTTTATAACTTCCATGTTAACCTTTATGTAGATTGAACACTAACTTTTAGCTGAGAGAGAGAGAGAGAGAGAGAGAGAGAGAGAGAGAGAGAGAGAGAG
>NW_021621002.1:1405930-1424240 GCF_004785775.1 Grammomys surdaster
GAGAGAGAGAGAGAGAGAGAGAGAGAGAGAGAGAGAGAGAGAGAGAGAGAGAGAGAGAGAGAGAGAACAATCTATGGTTAAGTGTTCTTAAAGATGTAATCGTAAAGTTAGGAGCACATACTTTGTACACAGCTCATTTCAGAGGCAAAATGAATTAAGATTTCCATAGTAGAATATATGCACAGTTTGAGGATCCCTGAAACCAGAGAATCCCTGGGGAACAGAGTTTGTAGCAGAGGTAGTAGAAGACATAGTAGCTGAGCTGAGATCTTGAGGGACAATTGACTTTAGACCTTTGGAAAAGTAGATCAGAAGTAGATCCCATGAAAAGGGAACATCACAGCCCCAGAGACACAATAGTAAGGCACTGGGAAGGGGGTACTTAGTGACCTCAAAACACAGACGAGCAGGTGGAGCGAAAGTGGATCTACAAGGGGTGCTGAGATCAGAATGAGAAGGATCTTGAACTAAGTCCTAAGGAGGTTCACATTCTTTATATAGATGTCTTAGAGACATTCATCATCATTGTGGAAGTAAAAAGCCTCTAGAACAAGAGTAGGGTATTATATGTACAGACCTTAGCATCAGGCGACTGCCCTTTTCACTCCATGGTGGGTAATACTCATGCTATCTGAATACATTCAGTCAATTAAGAATACTGACTGCAGGCTGCAAAATATCCCCATCGTGCCAGAATGTCTGTGGAGTGGGCGGGGAGGGGAAAGAAGGTGTGATAATTAAAAGAATTGTTACTTGCAATGTCACAGGATCCGATGTGTTAACTCCACATGCTGGGAAGCTAGAGTGCTCCCAGCTGCCATGGGGAGGGAGGATTTTGATCCCTGGCACCACTCATTGGGACAAGATGAATCACAAATGTGTTAATAGTGAGGTTCCATGTCATAATGTGCCAGATGGAGGTGGTTACATCTCTGATTGATTGCCTCCTGGCCAAGACAGGGGTTTTCCAGAAGGCGAATGTCTCCAAATTGGCATCCAAGCTCTAGGGATCAGCAGGTCTTTATTATGGTCAACAAGGACCTGACATTCTCTACTTTATGAAGTGTGGCTGCCCCCAAGATATGGGCAGCCAGAACCAGTGTCTGGATAAAGAAAGATGTGTTGAAGGTGTGATTGACAACAGAAACAGGTTTGGGCTGGGCAGTGCTTGTTTAGTTAAGCATGGTTGTTAGCCAATCTGGATGCATTGGAAATGCGAGGATGTGAATGGGGGTGGGTGGGAAGAGGCAGTACAAGTCCTGCTTATGAACAAAATAAATTAGAGGGAGAGAGGGGGGAGGGAGCAAGGGAGGGTTAGAGGGAGGGATGGAGGAAGAGAGAGAGAGAGAGAGAGAGAGAGAGAGAGAGAGAGGGAGGGAGAGAGAGAGCTCTTCCAAGCCTGAGACCCCAAAACCCCACAGCAGATGAGTGTGGATGCCAGGCAGAGACCACGGGGCAGACATAGAGCAAAGGACAGCTAGACGACCTTCCTGTCTGTTCCCTTGCACACACTCCGGCCATGACCACCCAGCCCTTCGTTGTTGCTGCTTTCCCCCTCTGTGCAAGCTTCTGACTATAAACAGCCAACTACAAGGGCAATAACTGTGGCATCCTACTGGGAAGGAAGGCAGCCTCTCACAGTCTCTGGAGCAGGCGCTGGGTCCTAATACAGGACAGAGAATAAAGCTTCATTACAGAACAATGGAGTTAGCTGCCAGAGCCTACAGATTTGAATAAACAACAAATAAGCAACATCTGCTCCAGCATATGTGTATGGTAAAAAAAAAAGTCACAAAATAAAAGAATTTGTAAATGCCAAAAGCAACACTAAACTGCCAGGGCTACTGTAGAGTGAATTTTTAATTGCACATGCAAAGAGGCAGGCTGCGGGTATTAGTCTCACATATGTCTTCTTGCTGCCAACCTGGGAGTATAGATGAATTTAATTAAATAAGGATTATCCCTTCTCCCCAGTACAATTACTTATTTATAACAATGATAAAATTGCCTAATAAAATTGTAATATTTTTTAAAACAAGGCTAGAAAATACCCAGCTTTTTGTATAAGTTGTTCAGGGCTCTTTGGGTTTGAATGTGTCTTTAAAATTAAGTCTATGCCTACTGCCAAGGAGCAGAAAGAGAAAGAGAGAATTAGAAAGAAAGGAAAGAAGAAAGAAAGAAAAAAAGAAAGGAAAACCACCACCACCTGAATGCAGGCGGCACCTCATCATAAAGCTTGTCACATTTATACAGACAGAAACCACATTATAAAGAGATACAAGGGTGATAACGGATGACACGGGGATCAGCTTCTGTGGGGTGTGCAAAAAATTAAGCAATTGGATGTGAATTGAGTCCAGACAACTGAGCAAAGGGACTGGGCCCCGAAAGCTGCACTCCACGAGTCTACTGGTCCTATTATGTCTTTTGAACTGGAGATGAGTCCCTTCATTTTGGGAAGATGTTTTGTTTTCCTACAAACACAGCATCTCTCAAATAAACCAAACATCAAAAGAGAGGAGCACCCCAGTCCTCTTCTCAGCGGCAGTGAAATCTGTCTATACCTCAGCAATGCATAGGACCGTGGAGGTCATAGTCACTGGTCTGGGTTTAAAGCTGTCATGGGTGCAAGGATATACAGAATGCTATGGAAGAAATATCCGTCTCCTCAGGCTTCAGGTCTCTGTTTATTTTTTTCAGTTTCTCTTTTATTTTATTAGCTTTCCTGTGCAAGGATTTAAAGTGGATGCCGAGTGCACCACAGGGAACACGCTTCTCAGGTCAGTCCACAAGGCAATGGAATTTAACACAGCTAGGCAGTCTGCAGCGCTTGGCTGTGGTAGTGCCATCTACACCTTACTTCCCTCCCATGCCATAGGGAGATGATGAGTAAATGAAACCCAGAAGATACATGCATAATACCTGTAAAGTGGCACACAGGGTGTGGGTGTGCAAAACAGTGTACCAGAAGAAGTTCAAGGTTCTCAAATCCACAGCCAGCTCTTTTTTTTTTTTTAAGATATTAGCATCTTTCTACTCATGTATTACTTTTTATTCTGTAAAATTCAACAATTATCTGGTATCTGTTGATATTCATAAGTTTGATGATCTTAGGGTTGGCTTCCCTCTCATTTAAATATAGTGAACTTGAGCTTCTCTGAACTGTCAAGTCTGCCAGAGAAACCTGGGAGCAATCTCAACAGGTAACTGAGGATGACCATATTGAAATCCAGGAACTACCTAACTATGCATTGTCTCCTGCATGTAACACATTGTCACAAAGTTAGTCATGCTAGTGAATTCCAATGGGAACTTCTGGACTGGGAATGCAGATCTGTGGTAGAGTCCCTGACTAGTGGGCATGAGGTCCTGGATACTCAGCACCTCAGATAAACAAATATACATTAGGTCTCTGTCTTCTACCTGAGAGGAGCCCAGATGTGACATGACCAGTGTGAGGGACAGTCTGTATGGATTTAGGCACCGGATCCAATCCTCAAGTGGAGCAGTATGGCAAAAGAAAGAGAAATAGAAGCAAATAGTTATAGTCTCTCCAGGTGAGAGCAATAGCAGTGCCATTAGGAGAAGCAAGCGCCCAGTGACCTGACTGAGAAATGAGAATGGTGGATTCTAATTAGTGCCTCAGCACCTTTGAAATAGCACAGGGAGACAGAAGGGAGAGAGGCAGGACCAGAGAGGGAGAACAAACAAAGCCTAGTGTTGGGTGGTAAGTGAGAAGCCCAGCCCAAAGTCAAGATATAAAAGAAACGCGTTCAAACACCCCTTTTCTAAAGCTGAGGCAGAAACACTATAACAAACACATAACAATTTATTCTTACTAAATACACAAATATGCTTAACTTTAAATGGCACTTATAGATCATTTTTGCTGAATAAATTGGTGGTTCCGTTTTAGAATATACAGACAAGTAAAAGAAAGAAAAACTCGATGTCGTTTTGCCATCAAAGATCAGCATTAACAGTACCACAGCTAACTATCATAAATCAATCATCTGTCTATCTATCATCTATCTATCTATCTATCTATCTATCATCTATCTATCTATCTATCACCTATCATCTATGTATGTATGTATGTATGTATGTATGTATCTATCTATCAACTATATGTCTATCCATACACCCACTCACCCATCTATCATATATCTATCTGTCTATCTGTCTGTAGATTTATCTACTTATTAACCCCATATATTTACCAACCAATCATCTATTTGTATGGGAGAGGAAAAGGTTTAAATATTTGCTGAAAATTAAATCTGCCCACTACACACTATAAAAGGAAGAAAGAAAACATGTAGATCTGAAACCAATCACCATCAGACAGGTTAGCAGTCTGTTAACTGTAGTTTATCTCAAGCTCAATATTTATGTATGTTACAGAAATAGTAAAGACTATAAATTATAGGTCCTATATATCCATATGCTCCCTGTATGTAACCCTGGCTGGCCCGGAAATCAGTGCTAATCAGGCAGACCTCACACAGAGATTCACCTGCCTCCGCTTCCTGGGTGCTAAGATTCGAGGCAGTGACACCACACACAGTTGTAGATGTATTTTTATGTATATGTGCATTTTAATGCAAAGAATTGAGATATTCTTCTGTGGAAACAGTCTTCATAGTGATGTCCTAGATTCAACTATGGTGCATCATGACAAAGCGGGCCCTGGTCTCACCTCAGTAACTATTCCACACTCTGCTTTTTGCTTCATCATTCAAATACTCCTCTTTGTTAGCTAGCTAAGTTAGTTCTGACTTTTGTGCCTTTTTAGTCATGTGTAGAGTAACTTTCTAGTGAGTACACTAAGGCCAGCAGGTATCTACAGTCGAAATTGTCAGATATAAATTGCTTAATGAATTTCCTTCACACAGATTACAAGGGTACTTGGATGTCTATTTGACTCAATTTAATTTAAAATTTACTTCTTACATTACAATTGAGTTGAAAATTGCTCACTTACAGACTCCTTATTTAATAAAAAATCCTTCTGCAACATTTGATTTGGTTAAGTTTTGTTAATATTTTTGCGAAATATTTGAAAATCTTTCAGATTTTAATGCATAAAAAGTAGAGAAAAGAACATAGCAAACATTTGATTCTTCTAAGCACCCAAAATCTCTAGCAAAATTTAACATTTAATTGCTACTTCATGGTTTTGATTTTTGTTTTTGTTTTTTTGCTTTTTTGTGTGTGTGTTTCAAAATTGCTGGATATCAAATCCTCGACATTCCACATACTAAGGAAGTGCTTCACCCCTGAGCTCCAATCCCTTTAGAAAGGAAAATGGCAGGGATAGGAACCCTGGACAAACTCTGTGGTCTCACATTTGCCACATTTGCCGTTCTGCAAGTTAAGCAGGGTCCTAAGTGGGTGTTTATGCTTCCCTTGCATATGTTTGTGGTTTTAGTTTGTACATATTTAGTATAAAATGAATACGGGTAAGGTCAATATATATTGTATATACATATGCACACATTCTATTGTGGCAGCTACCTGTGTGAAAAATGAATTTGTTTAATATCATTGCTGTACAAATAATTACAACACTGAATTTTCTAGTCTACAAATTATGTTGTGAATTCTGACTACATATCCCATGAAATATATTGTTAACACACTACCAATAATTTAAAATTTAAAACATGTAATAAAATTGTATATAGATTTATGCATAGAAATATACTTTATATGTACAAAAGTGATATAATATATAACATGTATAATTTTCTAAAATAAACTCTGATTATAATTACACTGATGGTCCTTTATAATTTAAACAAATGTTGTATATCATATTTTTTCCTTTCTATGTCAATATTTCTTTCTTTTCCAACTTTTTTTTGTCTTCTATCACATTTTTTAAAACTTTATAATTTTTCCTGTTAAGGATTTAGCGCTTGAGTTTTTCTTAGCAAACAGTTTGTGTCTGCTTTTTCTATTACCAGTTTCATTTGATCATTTTTAGGTGTTTATTTCTTTGTCTCGTTGTATGTGGCATCCCATGGTGCTTGTGTGCGGAGATCAGAGGACAGCTTGGGAGATGTTGGCTCTCTCCTTCTATCACCCGTGTCCAGGTATCAAACTCAGGTCATCAGGTTTGGCTGCAAGCTCCTTACCACCATGTCACCTTGCAGGCCTGCCACTTCTCTTTATTAATTTCCAGTTTCAACGCATGTTTATTTCATAACGCTGGCTTCGTTGGCTGGCATTTTATTTTTGCTGAGTTCTAACTTGACAATGAAAACAATTCCTACTGTCAATTTGTGTCAAACTGCTGCTTTGTTTTTATAAGTCTATGTTTCCATGAAATGTCTTCATTTTCATTATGTTATCAGAATTAATAGTTTTCACTTAGGAGTTTCAGCAATTTTATTTGGAATGGAGGATGCAGCCCCTATACACTGGTTTTGTGTTGTTGCTGTATGTTTTTGTTGTTATTGTTGTTTTGTTTTGTCTATATGGGTTTGGAAATGTATTGAATGTCTTTCTCCACTGCATTTAATGTCTACAGAGAAGTGGCCTATACTTCTGTGTGCATCTAAGAAATCAATAAAACAATCTTTGCACTCATAAATTATTAGAAGTAAAATTCTGCAAAAATATTGTGACAGAATACTTATATAAATGTTTTTTATATTAAGTGCATACAATAAACTGTAATGTCAGTATCTTTCCTCATTTCTGGTTTATATTTGACCTATAGAAAACTGAAATACTAGAGCTCCTTTTTTAAAAATTTAAGAGTTATTTATTTAAATTTTATATATGTGAGTATTTCACCTGCATGTATGTCTGTGCACTATGTGTGTGCAGTACCCACAAATGCAGTGGCAGTGTGTCGTATCTCCTAGACCTGTAGTTACAGACAGTTATGAGCTACAAAAATCAATGCTAGGAATCAAACAGGTCCTCTGGAAAAGCAGCCAGTGCTTTTAATGGTAGAACCAGCTCTTCATCCAGATTGTTAATTTTTAAATGAAGTTTATAATTTGGAATAACCTGAAATTTAGCACTCTGTTTTTAATAATTTTTTCTGCTTTAAAGTATGCACTATTACATTTTAATATTATAGCTCTTGATTAGTTTCTGTGTTTGTTTTTCTATAATCCCATGTCCAATTTTCACAGCTAAACTTCCATGGTAAGTTTGCTGTAATAAAGTGGAATTTAAACATATAATTATCATATTTTTAATCTCACAGTGTGTATGTGTGTCAGTGTGCATGCAGGGTGGTATGTGTGAGTATATGTGTGTGCATGCTAATAATGTACAGTGGAGGCCAGAGGTGCATGTGGCCCTGTCTCATCACTGTCTGCCTTACTTTTATGAAACTGAGTCTGTTCTAGTTGTTTTATGTCAACTTTACATAGACTTAGATATATCTGTGAAGAAAGAATCTCAGTTGAGGACTTGCCTTCGTCATGCTGAAATTTATGAAAGACTATGGGGTCATTTTTAAGGTTGATGATTGATGTAAAATAGCCCAGCTCCCTGGGCAGGTGGTCCTGGGTTGTATAAGAAAGCAGGTTGACTAAGTCAAGAGCGGCAAGCCAATACAGACAGCATTCTTCCATGGTTCCTGCCTCTAGGTTCCTGCCCTAAGTTCCTGCCTTGGCTTCTGATGATGGGCTGTAACATATAAGCCAGACAAACCTTTTCCTCCCTAAGTTGCTTTTGATCATGCTCTTTATCAAGCAACAGAAAGCCAATGTAAGGCAGTCTCTTATAGAATGTGAACTGCTTAGGTTTTGCTAGACTTGCTAACTAGTGCGAGATTCACCACCCCTCGCTCCCAGCCCACTATACACAAGCCTTGTATGTAGGTGTGTCATCTGAACTCAGGTCCTCATGTTTGTATGGCACATGTTTCATAACTGAGCTAACTCCCAGCCTCTCCCAAGTCATTTCAGAGCACTTTTTTTTTTCAAGAGCTAAACTGGAACTGCACATCTTGTTGATCTTACTATTTAAGTTTACTCCCTCCATTCCTGATTCCAACTGTTCTAGAATCCTTTTAGTAACATTTAATGAGAGAAACAATAAAAAATGTAAAAAGTATTACCTAAGTGCTTTACATATAACAACTTACTCCTTCATAGTCCTTTGAGGTAGATCATGTTGCCAAGGCCCTTAAAGTTTCTCTTTAGGCAGAGACACAGAAGCGTAAACTCTGGGCAACTCATTCCCAAGCTGCAACTAATAGAACATGGTGCTTCCGGGTTTCAGCTTCTAGCATACCTACAAATCTTTGAGTACTTGGTCTTTGGGGTTGTGGTTGTACTTTCTGAGGCTTCATAGTTTTGGAAATGATTTTATGTGTCCTTTGTATGTCCAAAGAATATGTATGCTTTTAAAATCATTGGTTCACATATTTCAGTTCTAAGTAACACTATGTTTTTTCCCCCAACTTGTCATTTAGTGTTACTAACAATATGTTTGTGTTTATTTCTGTGTTTTTTTCCTCTGTCTGGAAATTCATGGATAACTTTTGTCTTGCCAAATCCTTTAACTTTGCATAATTTACTTTGTTATCACATATTCTAATTTGTATCTATATGAGTCCACCTACTGGCCTTCATATTCTTTTTCTAGAATAATATGTATTACAACAGTAGAGGTATGCTGTCCATCTTTGAAGCACTTCCTTGAGAATTTCTGGCAGAATGTATGCTTCTGGTGAGGTATTTTAGTTAGTGTGGTCGGAAGATGTCTTTATCGTCTTTTCCAAGGAACTTTGCTGAAAGCAGATTCTAGCTTACAAGTATTGTCCCATGGCCTTCATCTTTTCTGATGAGAAAGTCCTTGCCTTTCAAATCTTTACACCACTATTTTTTTTTCTGTATCTGAACATGTTCTCTTCCAGTTGGTCTTCATGACTTTGACCCTAACACTTTGGGGTATAGCACTCTATGCATTTATCTTGTTGATATTTAATAAGCTTATCCAATTTATATTTGCATGTTCACATTTGTGAGTAGATGATGGAAAATTACTCTTTCAAAATGTTTTTTCTTGCAGTTTTACTTGTCCAAGTCCTTCTCTAGCTGTAATCACACGTATATTTGTTCCTCAACATTTTTCTATAGGTTCCTGTATCTCAGATACTTTTCATTTATACTTTTTATATTATTGAATACTTTCTATTGATAGGTGTATCTACACTCTGTAACACATATGATAAAGATCTATAAGTCTTTTTAATATTTTCAATTTGATGTTTAAAATTTTGGGGGGTTGGACTAAGTATGTAGAACAGCCTGGCTTCAAATTTGTGGTATTCCTATACTACACGTAGATACTGGGATTGTGATCTTGTGTTACCTGCTCAGCTTACTGTTAAATTCATTCTCTGAAGGGTGAATTATAAAAATTATATCACTTATTGTTTTTTTTCTTTATCATACTTTCTATTTTACTTTTGAGATTTAAAATAATTTTACTTATTTTGAACATATTTTCTTTTGCAATATTTAGCATGACAATATTTGATGATTCCAACATCTAAGGTTTCTTATGGCTTTTCTCAATTACTTGGGTTTTTTGTTGTTGTATGTTTGTTTGTTTTGGTAAACACTGGCTTTATTTTCTTATTTCTTCATATGTTTAATAAGTTTTATTGTATGTAGACATTGAGAATAGTTACTGTTTCAAGTTGCAAGGAACCTTTAAGGGAAAGCTACCTAATATCCCAAATGGAATATTTTTTCACTTCTTCTAGCCTTTGGTATCTCTTGGACTTTCTGATCCATGTTTATTTCAAGTATGGAACTATGGGCAGGTTTCATACCTAGAATTTCCGGAATTCTCAGTCTGGCCATTTCCTTCTGGGAGTCATCCTTCTTTACTTTTTTGAATCCTTCTATCTTTATCCCAGACTTTTTTTTCTGATCTTTTCTTGGGGGAAAGGGGATTGTATCAAAACTTTCTGCTTGAGTTTTTGAAGGGTCCCAAATGAGTCCACATGAGGCAGAAGAAGATTTCTGCTTTCTTTGAAAAACCTACCCAAGGTGCCATTCCTTTTTTCTCAAGCATTGAAACCCTCACCTGTTTGCCTGCTAACATTCCATTTTCAGTGTCTTTATGTAGAACTTTTAGAATACTACATTTGGGATTTGCAGTTATTTATGGGAATGCTGCCTATCATCAGACACAGAATCAGGCCTTGAATGCTAGATCTGAGCAGAACGGCAGCCCTGGAGGACCATTCTGAGGTATGGGCTTCCCTCACACTTCTCACTGGGAATGAGCTCCTCCAGTGATTTCTGAATGCTTCTTTGTAGTCAGTGTTTTAGTGGCAGACAGTTCTTTTAAATAATGAGATTTCAAGGTGCCAAATCTTGTGGCAATTTTCCCTGTTTGTTTATTTTCTAAAGTGACAAGAAATGTATGTCCTGATCAAGCCAATAGTTACTGCAATTCATTTGGAAATGACACAATTGATGTATTGTGTTCTTCTAGGAAACCATTATTTAAATTCCTTAATGGTTTCTTCTTTTGGAATCATCTACACAGATTCTCTCTCACTGTTTCTCTCATTCAGAACCTACACAATCTCCATGGCTTCTGGAATAAGAAGATGTACCTTCCCCATTTTATAGCATGCATATCTATTTCCTTCCTTATTTACCTTGTCATTCCAGCATTAACTTTTGGGAGGTTAAGCAAAAATACAGTATTTATTGTTTTGCTCTTCATCTCCTATAAAAAAAGTCACTTTGTTCAAATTCATGCATTTTTAAATAGTTATACTTTTTACTAACATTCAGAATTCTGTGCATGAGTAGAGGCTTTAATGATATTTATGAGATCGTTATATGCTCTCAATTATTTGTATGTAATATGTGATTTTAAACAATTGCTTCCCACAGCTATGTAGGCTGGCTTGCTAGGCTGTATTGTTGCCACTTTATTCTGTGCTGGAGTCATCCCAAAGGCTGACTAGGTTATGCATCAAGAATGGCTCTCTCATATGGAAGTTCATTCAGGGATGTCTACCAAGATGCCCATATGAGACACCTCTATGCAGCATGAGACTTGGTTCTCAGAGGAACAGCTCCAAGGGCAGACATGTCTAGATCCAGGAAGCAGTGAAGGGATTTTAAATCAGCAACTTGTATCCTAAAACTATCCAGCCATAGTCTGCTGGCAAGGAAGAAACTCATGTGCTTTCATCTTTTAGATGAAGTCATCTTTTGAATTGTGTATTTTAAAAAATGTATGTATAGCCATATTCCTTCCACTCTATGCCAGCATCTGTGGGGGTAGTAGAGCAGTGCATTGCACTGCATTCCACCCCACAGCTCTACCTGCCTCGAGGCCTGCTCAAACTCCAGTCATACAGCTGGCACCTGGGAGGCCTACTCCAACGCAGGACACTCACACTAACCAACACCAGAGACAACTAAATGGCAAAAGGCAAACACAAGAACATAATCAACAGAAGCCAAGATAATACGGCATCATAAGAACCCAGCTCTCCTATTACTGTAAGCCCTGAGTATCCTAACATATCTGAAGAGCAATGCTGTGACCTTAAGTCCCATCTCATGAAGATGATAGAGTCCTTTAAAGAAAATATAAATAATTCCTGTAAAGAAATACAGGGAAACACAATCAAACAGGTAGAAACCATTAAAGAGGAAACAAATAAGTCTCTTAAAGATTCTAACTCAAAAGATCCAGGAAATTAGGAATACTATGAAAAGACCAATCGTAAGAATAATAAGAATAGAAGAGGGTGAAGACCCCAAGTTCAAAGGGCCAGAAAACATTTTCAACAAAATCATAGAAGAAAACTTCCCTAATCTAAAGAGATGGCTAAAAACTACAAATGTATAAGAAGCTTAGAGAACACTATAGATACTGGACCAGAAAAGAAAAACCCCCACTACATATAGAAAAATACAATCAAACAGGTGAAGGATGTGAATAAAACCATACAACACCCAAACATGGGAATAGAAGCTGTGATGGTTTGTAGCTTGGCCCAGGGAGTGGCATTATTAGGATGTGTGGCTTTGTTGGAGTAGGTGTGTCACTGTGGGTGTGGGCTTTAAGACCCTCATCCTAGCTGCCTGGAAGTCAGTCTTCTCCTGTTTGCCTTTGGAACAACATGTAGAACTCTCAGCTCCTCCTGAACCATGCCTGCCTGGGTACTGCCATGTTCTCGCCTTGGTGATTATGGATTGAACCTCTGAACCTGCAAGCCAGTCCCAATTAGATATTGTCCTTCTAAGAGTTGCCATGGTCATGATGTCTGTTCACAGCAGTAAAACCCTAAGACAGAAGTAATAAAGAAAACACAAATGGAGGCAAACCTGAAGATAGAAAACCTAGTAAAGAGAACAGGAACTACAGAAACAAGCATCACCAGCAGAATACAAGAAATGAAAGAGAATTTCAGGCATAGAAGATACCATAGAAGGAATACATACATCAATCAAAGAAAGTGCCAAATGTAAGAAGTATCTAACTCAAAACATCCAGGAAGTTTGAAATACTATGAAAAGCTTAATTCTAAAAAAATAGGAATAGAAAGGGGCAAAGATTCTCAGTTCAAAGAGTCAGAAAACATCTTCAGGAAAATCATAGGAGAAAACTTCTCCAACCTAAAGAAAGAGATGACTATAAACTATAAATGTACAAGAAGCTTAGATAACACTAAAGAGATTGGACCAGAAAAGGAAATCCTCTCACCACATAATAACCAAAACACTAAATGTACAAAACAAAGAAAGATTATTAAAAATTGTAAAGGGAAAAAGGCCAAGTAACAAATAAAGGCAGACCTTTATCAGAATTACACCTGACTTCTCGACAGAGACACTAAAAGCCAGAAGATCCTGGACAGATTTCTTGCAGGCCTGAAGAGATCACAAATGATAGCCCAGACTACTATATTCATCAAAACTCTCAATCACCATAGGTGGAGAAACCAAGATATTCCATCAAAAGAACAAATGTAAATAATATCTTTCAACTAATCCAGTCCTCCAGAGGGTAATAGAAGGAAATCTCTCACACAAAGAGGGTAACTACACCTAAAGAACACAAGAAATTAATCAACTCACAGCAAACCAAAGGAGAGAATCACACACACTCAGTAACACCTTCAATATCAAACTAATAAGAACTAATAATCATTGGTCATTAATATTTCTGAACATCAATAAGTGCAATTAATTCACCAATAAAAATACACAAGTAACAGACTGGATACATAAACAGGATCTATCATTATGCTGCATATGAACTACTTCAGAGTAAAGGGCTGAAAAAAAAGGATTTCCAAGCAAATGGACTCAAGAAACAAGCTGGATTAGCAATTCTAATATCTAATAAGATAGACTTTTAAGCAAAAGCTATCAAAAAAAGATGGGGAAGGACACTTCATATTTATCAAAGTAAAAATCCACCAAGATGATATCTCAATTCTGAACATCCCTGCCGCAAAGGCAAGGACACCAATATTCATAAAAAGCAAAAAACAAAACAAACAAAAACAAAAAACAACAAAAAAAACCTTTACTAAAGCTCAAAACATACATTGAACCCCAGAAAAGAACAGTGGTGGGCTTCACCAGCCCACTGTAACCAATAGACAAACCATGGAAACACAAACTAAACAGGGACACAGTGAAACTAGCAGAAGTTATGAATAAAAAGGATTTTAACAGATATAAAGAGAACCTTTCACTCCAAACCAAAAGGATATACCTTCTTCTCAGCACCTCATGGAACCATATCCAAAAATGACCATATAATCAGGCACAAAGCAAGCCTCAGTAGATACAAGAAGGTTGAAATAACCTCTTGCATCCTATCAGATCACCACAGAGTAAACCTGTCCTTCAATAACAACAGACACAACAGAAAGTCCACATACTCATGGAAACTAAACAACACAATAATTACTTGGTTAGGAAAGACATAAAGAAAGAAATTAAAGACTTTCTAGAATTCAATGAAAATGAAGGTACAACATACCCAAAGTTATGGGACACAATGAAAGTAGTGCTAAGAGGAAAATTCATAGTACTAAGTGCCTTCATAAAATAATTGGAGATATCTCAACCTAAAACTTAACAGCACACATATAAGCTCTAGAACAAAAAGAAGTAAACACACCCAAGAGGAGTAGGCAGCAGGAAATAGACTCAGGGCTGAAATCAATCAAATAGAAACAAAGAGAACAATACAAACAAAACCAAAGGGTGGTTCTTTGAGAAAACCAGCAAGATGGGCAAACCCTTAGCTAAACTAATGAAAAGGCACAGAGACAGTATCCAAATTAACAAAATCTGAAATGAAAAAGGAGACAAAACAACAGAAACAGAAATCCAAAAGTCATTAGGTCTTACTTCAAAATCCTGTACTCCACAAAACTGGAAAATATAAATGAAATGAATAAAATTCTAGATGGATACCACATACAGGTTAAATCAAGATGACATAAACTGTCTAAACAGTCCCAGGTCCCTAAGGAAATAGAAGCACTCATTAAAATTCTCCTAACCAAAAATAAATAAAATAAAATAAAATAAAATAAAATAAAATAGAAAGAAGTCCACAAAATAGAAACAGAAGGAACAATACCTAATTCATTTTATGAAACCACAGTAACCTTGATATATGTAAACCACACAAAGACTCAACAAAGGAAGAGAACTTCAGACAATTTCACTTATTTTATGCAAAAATACTTAATAAAATTCTTGCAAACCAAGTCCAAGAGCACATCAAAATCAGCATTCACTATGATCATGCAAATTATGCAGGGATAGTTCAGTATACAATGATCCATCAATGTAATCCACAATATAAACAAACTGAAAGAGTAAACTCACATGATCATATCTTTAGATGATGAAAAAGCCTTTGACAAAATCCAACACCTTTTCAAGGATTCAAGGCACATAACTAAACATAATAAAAGCAATATACAGCAAATCAATACCTAATATCAAATTAAATGGAGAAAAACTTAAAGCAATTCTATTAAGATCAAGGACAAGATAAGGCTGCCACTCTCACACTATTTATTCAATATAGTTCTTGAAGTTCTAGGTAGAGCAATAAGACAACAAGAGGACATCAAGTGGATACAAATTGGAAAGGAGGAAGTCAAGGTATCATTATTTGCAGATCATATAATAGTATATACATAAGCAATCCCCAAAATGCTACCAGAGCACTCTTACAGCTGATAAAGAACTTCAGCAAAGTGGCTGAATATAAAATTAACTCAAAGAAATCAGTAGCCCTCCTTTATACAAATGATAAACATTTAGAGAAAGAAATTAGGAAAACAATAGCCACAAATAATATAAAATAACTAGGTGTAACACTAACCAAACAATTAAAAATCTATACAGAAAAACTTCAAAACCCTGAAGAAAGAAATTGAAGAAGATATCAGAAGATGGAAAGATCTCCTATGCTCTTGAATAGGTAGGATTAACATAGTGAAAATGGCCATCTTACCAAAAGCAATCTATAGATTTAATGCAATCGCCACCAAAATTCCAACACGTTTTATAGATCTTCAAAGTACAATTCTGAACTTCATATGGAAAAATTAAAAAAAAAACAGGATAGCCAAAAAAATCCTGAATAAAAACAAAACAACAACAACAAACCATCTGGAGGAATCACTGTTTGACTTCAAGTTATACTATAGAGCAATAGTGATAAAAACTGTACTGGTACAGAAGCAGACAGGTTGATCAATGGAATAGAATCAGAGACCCAGAAATAAACACACACCACACATGGACACTTGATTTTTGACAGAGGACCTAACCATACAATGGAAAAAAGAAAGCATCTTCAAAAACTGATGATGTTTTACCTGGATGTCTGTATGTAAAAGAATGCAAATATTTATCATCCTCCACAAAACTCAAGTCCAGATGGATCAAGGACTTCAACATAAAACCAGATATACCAAACCTGATAGAAGAGAAACTGGGAAAAGTCTTTAACGCATTGGTACAGGAGACAATTTCCTGAACAGAACACCAGTGGTCAGGCTCTAAAATCAACAATTGATAAATGGGCCGTCATGAAACTAAAAAGCTTCTGTAAGACAAAAGACACTGTCAATAGGACAAAACAGCAGTCTACAGATTGGAAAAAATCTTCACTAATTCTATATCTGACAGAGGGCTAATATTCAAAATATATAAAGAACTTAAGAAGTTAAACTCCAACAAACCAAATAACCAACCCAATTAAAAAATGGGGCACAGGGCTAAACAGAGGATTCTCAACAGAAGAATCTAGAATGTCTCAGAAACCCTTAAAGAAATGCTTAACACCCATAATCATAAAAGAACTGCAAATCAACAGGACCCTGAGATTCTACCTTACCTCAGTCAGAACGGCTAAGATCAAAAGCTCAAGTGAACTACATGCTGGACAGGATGTAGAGAAAGCAGACACTTCTCCATTGCTGGTGGGAATCCAAACTTGTACAACCACTCTGGAAACCAATCTGGTGGTTTCTCAAAAAATTGGAAATAGTTCTACCTGAAGACCTAGCTATACCACTCCTGACCATATACATCAAAAGATGTTTCACAATACCCCAAGGATATATCCTCTATGATGTTCATAGCAGCTTTATTTGTAATAGACAGAAACTGGAAAAAAACCAAGATGTCCCTCAATTGAAGAATGGATACAGAAAATTTGGTTCATTTACACAATGAAATACAATACAGGTATAAAAACAAGGACATCACGAATTTTGCAGGCCAATGGATGGAACTAGAAAATATCCTGAATGAGGTAACTCTAACCCCAAAGGACACACTGGACGTGTACTCACTGATAAGTAGATATTAGCCATAAAGAACAGAATAACCATGTTATATCCCACTGACCCAAATAAGTTAAATGAGAAGGAAGGCTTAAGCAGGATGCTCAAATCACACAGAACGGGAAACAAAATAGTCACAGGAGGCAGAGGGAGGGAGGGAACTGGGAGAGAGAAGAAGAGGGGAAGGGAATGGGGAGGCGGGATTAAGTGAGGGGAACTTTAGGAAAGAGGCCCAGTGTGTCAGAAGAATAGATGGAAATCTGCAGCTTCCTGGGAGTGGGGGATCTCTAAGAAGTCCTAGAGACCCAGGATAGGAGAAACTCCCAGAAGTCAATGCAGGTGACCATAGCTCAGATGCCTAACATTAGGGACATGGAATCTGAAGAAGCCATCTCCTGTAGCCAGGCAGGACTCCCTCCCAGTAGAAGGATAGGGCCACCAACACACCCACTAAACTTTTGACCCAAGGTTAGTCCTGTCTTTAAAAAAAAAAAATGCAGGGATGGAGCAGAGACCAAAGGAAAGTCCAACCAATAACCATCCCAACTTGAAACTCACCCCATGAGCGAACGCAATTCCTGACATTATTAATGAAACTCTGCGATGCTTATAAAGAGAAGGCTAGCATTACTGTCCTC
Organism: Grammomys surdaster; assembly: GCF_004785775.1. NCBI lineage: Eukaryota > Metazoa > Chordata > Mammalia > Rodentia > Muridae > Grammomys > Grammomys surdaster. Next base: position 1,423,415 of record NW_021621002.1, read on the forward strand.
TGAGAGGCTCTACCCTGCAGCAGACAGAAACAGATCCAGATACCCACAACCAAACATAAGATGGAGGTGGGTGACACTGACGAAAGAGTTGGGGGGAAGGACCAAGGCCAAGAAGTAGATGGGAACTCCACAGGAAGACCAACAGTCAACAAACCTGAACCCCTGGGAGCTCTCAGAATCAGCCACCAACCAAAGAACGTATACAGGGTGGAACGAGGCTGCCCGGCAGATATGTAGAAGACTTCAGTCTGCATGACTGCTCTGTCTGGCCTCAGTGGGAGAGGATGCACCAAATCTGGCAGAGACTTGATGTGCCAGGATGGGAGGGTGCCCAGGAGGGTCCCATCCCCTCAGAGGAGAAGGGGAGACAGGAATGGGGAGAAGGACTTGGTGAGGGAGGGACCCGGACAGGGAGCAGCATTTAGGATGTAAACAAATTAATTAATTAATTAATTTAAAAATGCATGTATGTATGTATGTAATAGAGGATAAGTGTGACATAGGATACTTTTCTTGCTTCATTTACTCAGTTTCTTTACTCTGATTTCAGTCGTATTTTTATTCGGATGTTTTGAGACAGAGTAGCCCAGGCTGGACTTATGCTTGCCATCCTCCTACTTTGACCTCCTAAGTGCTGAGATTACAGACATATGTTATCATACTTTGGCAAAACACTATTTTTAAAAATTAAGGAAAATGACAAAAAAATGATAGACAGATGTATACACGCACACACACATCACAGACACACATACACACACACACACACACACACACAGAGAGAGAGAGAGAGAGAGAGAGAGAGAGAGAGAGAGAGAGAGAGAGA
>NW_021621002.1:1424250-1435269 GCF_004785775.1 Grammomys surdaster
AGAGAGAGAGAGAGAGAGAGAGAGAGAGAGAGAGAGAGAGAGAGAGACAGAGAGAGAGAGGTTTAGAGAGAGAGATTTAGAGAGAAAGAATCTGACTTGTCCAGATTTTTCTTATTAGGCAAACTACCACCTCTCTCACTGTAGTCTCCTAATTTGCCCGATTTCCCACATAATCTTTTTGGAATAATTGAGATGGCTTATGTGATATCAGTAGACCTCCTAATTGAATGTCAAGGAAGGCAGTTCCTTTTGACAAGGGGACCTCCAGCTTCATTGAGAAGCATTCAATTAGATGGAAAACAGATGCTTATTTTTGTCTTATAAACCTCAGTGCAGGTTATGTGGTAATTACTTGAAGAGCAGGATAACAATTTATGTAATCAGCAGGACCCTATAATTACTAATGCATAATTTCTAAACAGCATTTAGCAAAATGAGACCCATACACACACTTTGTAATGGAAAAGATGTGTTTGACACCACACTAAATTAAATTTAAAATTTGCATATTTTCTTCCAGGAAACACACTAGCTTCATCTGCTCTATTTTGCTTGACTAATCTCTGCCTGCTTCCAGCTTCACTGAAGGATCATGGCAGCTGTGAGTGCTGTAACTGGGGGGATGAGAGGAAGGAACGAAGCAGGGCTCACTCTGTATTCTAAAACGTACATCCCAAGAGGAGACCAGGAAAGCTGCACTCTGGCAATTTCTGTCCATGAAGAGTCTGACATGAAGTTACAAAAATTTAGGATGAAAGCATTAGTAGAAAACATAAAAAATATTTGCACTGATTTCTTTGTTATGTATGGAAAAACTGAGGCCTGTAAAACGGCATGACTTGTACAACAACCAGCACAAAGCAGTCAGAGGAGGAAAGCACCCACTCAGTCTCAGATGGTAAATCCATTCTTCTACACACAGTTCATAGAGCCTGCTAGACAAACCACACAGTAACCACAGAGATAGTGAATACTTTCCTGGAAGTATTTTAAAATGTACACATATATTTATTTACATTGCAACTCAGATGATACAGAAATGGATCAGAATTCATGGACACAATGAGTCTCCGGGTATCTTAACTGCGCTAAGTATTGTCTATTTCATTCTATCTCTGAAAGATCATTGATGAAACCATATCTATTATTGAATTCTTACCTATAATTCCTGATGTCACGTTAAGAGGGTTGCCAGTATCTTCTTCAAAGCTCTGGACCTAAGATGTCAAAATACATCAATTTCACTAGAAATATTTTTATTACACATTCACTTTATTTAACCAATAAGCAATCACTACCAACTGATAACCATGCAGAGGGATAAACATGACTTGATGGTAATAGATAATGGGCTTCTGGGAAAAGGAGGAGAGGAGGAGAGGAGGAGGCATGAGACGTCTACAACAAAGACTCAACGAAGAGTTTAGGGGAGGAAGGGTCACTTCTGGATGAGAGGATCAAGGCTTCTTTCTAGAAATTGTGCAGTACAACTCCTTTTGCCACTGAAGAATATTAAATATATGTGAGAAAGCTAGCTAAGTATTGCTTGATAAGCTTATGCACAGTAATTCAGATAGTTCAGCTGCTACATATTCCTTGACACACACCAAAAGCAAGATTTATTTCTATATTGAGAGAGCAGAGTTTACTTTTGAAATATTTGGAGAAGTAATAAATGATATTCTATGAATGATGACCAAACTATTACTGAAACGAAGCAACAACTATCACCTTTAAATAGTAACACTGCTCACTGTAGACATGTGTCACCAAGAAATGCTTTGTAAGGTGAATATAGTTACCATTGATACTTTGCATGATTTCTTTGTAGGATTTAGTTTTATCTCACTTTTCTGAATATAGTCATGAAGTCAAAGGTTTTACTCAAGAATTTGGAAGGAATAGTATCTTATACTAAGAACAGATTAGATGTACTTCCCAGCATTCCTTCTGTTGGTTTCAGTAGATCAAACCAATATGCTTCATCATATTTTTAAATGTAATGAGAAAGCTCTCTTTCCACATCATTATCATAAAGAAAAAATCCATTTGATATAATGTAAAGCACATTTTTTTCAATAAGAAAAATATAATGAAGGAAAATAATGCAACAATTTAAAATAAATACCAGGTATATCCCTAGGCTTCCTACCTAACCCATTGTTATTAGTTTTTAAAATCAGTAAAAATTAAATAAAGAAATCTGCATCCAATAAAGATGCCATACTGTTGGGCTCATATGTGTTTTCTGTAATACATGGTCCATTCATAAAGGAAGGAAGGATAAAGATTATTGATCACAAACATAAAGAAGCATCTGCCATGTAACATAATTGCATGAATTTCACAAGTATGAAATTCATTTAATATGCTTGGTAATGTAAAAGGAAAGAAACTGACTCAATTCTATGTAGTAGAATTAAACATGAGATATGTTGCCCTTTGCATTAGAAATCTGTGTATAATTTTTGGTGGAAGTATAGTTTTGATAGTCAAGCCAGATATTGTCAAAAGCAGGATTCAATAAGACTAAAGGAAAAACAGATAAATTGTCTGCAAGGAAAAATTTGGCCAACCTTAGTTAAAACTCTATTGTCCAGATTATTTTGTGAGTATTGGTTATGTTTAAATACCTCAAAAACTCTGCCATTTTACTTGTTTTGTTTCTTATAATTAAATGTTTAGATTTGCCACTCAAGATTAGACTTTTAACCTGACATTGTCTCCTTTTTAATATGCAGTCTCCCTAGTCTGCATTTTCTCATTCTATAGCATTAAATGAAATAATAGTTATCAATAAGTTCATGTCCCATCCTATTTCCCATTATCAATACAGAGATAAGTGGAAATACACACATACACACACACACACACACACACACACACACACACACACACACTACCAACTAAATACAAATGAAGATATCAGAATAAAATGTTAATTAGTGTAAATGAGAGAAGTAAGAATGAAGAATCAGAGAATTCATGTAAAACAGGCCCACCATTTATGAATTTCAATAAACCTTGATACAAGCAAACAAAAGAAACTAACTACCCAAATTCCAAGTCTACCCTGTACTCCCAGTGCTTCATTATGGATATTGCATCATACATTTTGGCAAGCATTTCTGAACACTTTCTTTGGTCTTTATGCTCTCAAGAGTTCAGCACAGAAGAGGCAACTGATACATCTTTCCACAAGGTATCCATGGTAGGGCTCTGAGAACACAGAGGGGAATTTTGGGTTCAACTGTTACTGAGTGGGAGTAATTGAACTGACCTCTTAAAGAAGGTAAATTATGAATAGAACGTAGATAAAAATCACATTGAGATACTTAATTCAAAAATTGAGTGAAAGCAAAATAAGAGATTACTCAAATTCAGTTGTGAATAAGAAAGACCAGGTAGATCCATGTGGTGTTTGAGAATGACCTCATAGGCGCATTTATTTGAATGCTTGATTCCCAGTTGTAGGAATTTTGGGGGGAAGGATTAAGAGGTGTGGCTTTGTTGAAGAAGGTGTGTCACTTAGGTGAGCTTTGAGGTTTCAAAAATCTAGACAATTCCCAGTTAGCTCTCTCTGTACAGTGCCTATGGATTAGGATGTAAGCTTTCATGGCTCAGGATATAAGCTCTCATGACAGCTTGCCTGCTTCCATCCCATCCATGATAATCATAGACTTATCATCCCAAACTGTAAGTCTCTGAATGAACTGTTTCTCCCATAATTGCCTTCATCATGGTATCTTGGCACAGCAATAGAAAAGTGACTAAGACAATAGGAGAAGGCTGGTTTCATACTAGTTCAGTTCTGTATGAAGCAACATAAATGACTTCAACTGTCTTACATTAAATCGAATTTGGAACCTGTGGTAGTCTGAATAGGTATGGATGGCCCATATATTCATGTACTTGATAGCTTGGACATAGGAAGAGGCACTATTAGGAGGTGTGGCTTATTGAAGGAGGTGTGGCCTTGCTAAAGGAAGCATGTCACTGTGGAAGTAGAACCTTGAGTTCATATAGGCTCAAGCCATGCCCAGAGGGACAGTCTTCTGCTGCCTGCAGATTAAGGTTTAGCACTCTCTCCTCCTCCAGGACTATGTCTGTCTGCATGCTGTTATGCTTCTTGCCATGATGAGAATGGACTAAACCTCTAAAACTGTAAACCAGTCCAAATTAAATGTTTTTCTTTATAAGAGTTACCTTGGTCATGGTGTCTCTTCACAGCAATGAAACCCTAACTAAGACAGAACCATAAGGTAGAATGCTACAAGTTTGGAGATCAAGTAAAGATCAATGGAGTCAAGAAAGCAAAAATATAGATATGGTGGCATGGGCCATTTCCAGTAGGAAAGACATGGTAGCATGGGCCATTTCCAGTAGGAAAGAGATGGTGGCATGGGCTATTTCCAGTAGGAACCTGAGCTCTAGATACAGTACTCACCTCTTCCATTTCAAACGAATCTGGTCCTTTACTCACAACATGCGACAAGTTCTTGAGTTTGTCCATATAAATCCATTTTTCCTTCCAAGTTCTCCTCCTAACTGACCCCTCAGAAAAACTGGTATGATGAGACTGCTTGGCCAGTGTGTATGAGCAAGGCCACTTCTTATCCAGAAGAGCTTGTGGAGAACAAGGTGACAAGTCATTGCAGGCTTGGGCAGAACCATGTTCTGTTGAAGGAAGCATTTGATGTCCACTGTGGCTAATGGAAGCCACCTGTAGCTCCATTATAGGATCCCATGGCTTGGTTGGCAGAGAGGAAATCTCATGTTCCATCTTGAATGACTCTGACAGTGCTGAGTTACCACCTGTCCTGTTGGTCTGTCTTGAAGCTCTTCTTAAAATTTGGCTCATTTTTCTCTTGTGTTCTTTAGCTCCACTTGATGAAGGATTTTGCACATCCTTTCTTCGAGCTTTTTCTTCATCCTGGCTCTGTAGGGTATTAACATCATTCAGCAAAGATGAGAAGGCATTGGTCACATGATCCAGGATTTCCAACTGTTTGAACCGGCCTGAGGAATATAGGAATATAGAAGTTTTACAATAGTTTTTGTTTCTTTGCCATTAAACTACATTGATGCAGTGAATAATATAGGAAGAACTAAATAATGGGGGTAACTGAGATTGCTCAGCAGGTAAAGCTGTCTGCAGCCTATTTCAAGAATTTTAGTTTGATCCCTGGAATCCACATGGTAAAAGGAGGAAACCAACTCCCACAAGTTGTCTTCTAGGAAAAGAAGAAAAACAAACTTGAAGAGTGATTAATGTGCTTTTCCAAGATGAGGAAGACTGTTAAAACTCAAGTTTTCCCAGCCTTGTCTCTCTCTCTGACAAAGAAACATCTATCTACTGAGAAGTCACTCTATCTTAAGGAAAGCTGATATCTTTTAAACTGAGTAGGATACACATAACTTTGTAGGTTCATATATACACATAGTTGTTACATGCTAATTCATTTAAAACCCTAGAGATGTGTGACCCTGTATGTTTATGTATAAGAAAGCAACGTCAAAAGATAAGCTCTAAGGATGAGAATTTGGCTTAGTGGCAGACAGAGTGCTATCAAGTAGACAAAGTACCAATATCCATCCCTACTCTTTCAAAAGATAAATTCTAAAGCAATATCCCAGGCTCTTAATATGAAGTTGTCCAAGTCTGCTTCCCCTGGCTTCATTCAGTAGTTGTCTCATTGTCATGCCTACCATATTCATTACCCAAGTGTGGAATAGCATATGGAACCAGGAGACAAGCCCCAGGTCAGCCATCACTGGAAGTTTGACCCCATTGTGCATGAATTAATACATATGCAGTGTTTAGTTCCATGCCAAACATAGTAAATGGTCATTAATTTATTTTTTAACTTTAGTAATTCTGGCTGTCTATATATCTTTCATAGCTGTGATGTATATCAAAGTAAACGTATAAATAGGCAATATTACACAAAGATTGGCCTTATTGGCCAAGTTATTAAAAGGGACTATATTGTTTTCATTCTTTCAAGAAACAAACAGTAATAGAGAATCTCACTTTCTTTCAAAAATCAATCATATTTTCAATTTATTAGTCTTTCTTCATTATATACATAATATATAATGTCTTAATTATATAATAATGTCTACATATATATAATATATAATGTCTTAATATATCTTAATAATCTGGGTATATTTAAAAATACTGGCTTAATTAGATTTAGAGGGGGACCTCATGAAGTAAGAGATAATTTAGGCATATGATATCATTTTGTAAAACACAGATATATATATATATATATATATATATATATATATATATATATATATACACACACACACACACACACACACACACACACACACACACACACACACACATTCTTAAAGCTATGGTGATGGAAAAACCAGGAATTTTTCTTTTGTAGTATGACTTCATCAAACCCCTAATGACAGCATAAAGATTATATGACTCAATAATGTTAAAAACACACATAGCTAGTCAAAGACACGTCACTGATCATATTTTCTTACTACTATGACCAAATACTTGAAAGAAAATCTTTCAGGAGAAAGAGGAGGGGTGATTCATTTTTGTTCATGTCTTCAGAGGTTTCACTTGATCATAGTGAGGAGGGTGTGGCAGAGTGTGACAGACTATCTCATCAGAGATAAAGAGGGGAGGACAGAGAATATGTACACCTGAGCTAGTGGGCTTTCTCTTTTTCCATATTTTTTGATTAATTTAGTTCTATTCCATACATACATTTAATGTATTCTGGTTACTTTCTTCCTCTGAATTCTGGTTACTTTCCTCCTCCCCTCTTTTATCTCTTTCCCATTCCTATCATTCCTATCATTCCATATCCCATTCCTATCCTTTGACCCATCTCTAGAAGCCCATTTTCCAGATCGATAGCACTTGGTTTGCTTAGATTAATCAAGGCTATCTATGTGAGCACTGGAATGAAGTCTGGAGGAGTTATCAGCGGTATGTAACTAAAGGCAGTGACTTCCTCTCTTCTCGAATATATCAGTAGCAAATAGTTAGCAGTGAAGAGTGAGGTCCTTTGAGTCCCTCCTCCATCCATACCTGACTGTTGAGGGACCCATTCTTATGCAGATCTGGTCATGGCAGGCATCTTTAGCAGCTATGAGTTCAAGGTTGCAAAGACTATGTATTGCCCCAAAAATGGCTGTTTATATTCCCTCTTTTTATTTCCCAGTCCTTAAAATTTTTCCAAACTCACTTGGGTAATGTTCCATGACCCTTAAAGGGAATGTTACAAGTGTTTTATTCATGGTTGAGCACGTATTTTCAGCACCTTGTGCAGCCAAGAATCTTTTCTACATTCACTACCATTTTCTGGGATGCATGGCTTCTCTACTTAAGACAGACAGTAACATCCATCTATGAATACAAACATAAATATCTAGAAGTTATTTTGTTCTCTGTATTCTATTTAAGCTCCATGTTTTCTATTAAACTGTGGGATGGTGCTACTCACATTTAGCATAGTCTCCCCACCATTTTCAGAGTAGCCAAGTTAACCATCAAAATTAACCATAACAAACCACTCCTGCTAACTTGTTACCCACACACCTCTCATTAAATTACTGCATTCTGCACCTGGCCCTCAAAAGACTTATGGATGTCTCATGTATAAATGCATCAGTCCATCTCCAAGTGTTTCTGTATTAACAGTGTAAACAGTTCAAAAGTGCGAGTTCAAAATCTCCTCTGAAAAGTCAGACTGTCTAAGATCAGAAATAGTTTCTACATTTCTGAAACATGATGAGCTAGTGTAAATATACTGAATACTAACGGGAAACATGGAGTCTTAGAAAAAGGGGTGAGATCAAAGCAAGGCTGAAACCCAAGAGGAGAAACCTTAAATCTTGGAGCTCAATGCCAATCTCTAGGGCACAACCTCTTGCATTATGGGAACTACAGTGGGTTGATAAAGCCTGACTGCTTTAGCCTTATTATTTCCAGCCTATCTCTTGGTCTTGCTTTGCTTATTGACTGTGACTTTCCGTGGCAGATGTTCCAGGTGACTGGGATCTCTAACTTCCGGGGTTTTCTCTTGCATCTTTGGCTTCCCTCTCATAGCTACATACATTGTCCTTTCAGTACCTTCCTCTAGAGAAGACAACTCTGCAAACTGCCTGACATCTCAGGCTTTATTTTGAAATATTGATGAAAGCACTCATAATCCTTTGATTTTTACATCCTGCATGCTTAGAAACCAGCATCACACTTGGGAGCCAGAGGCAGACAGATCTCTGTGCATTTGAGGACAATCTGTTATATTTGAGGACCTTCAGAATAGCCAGGCTACAAAGTGAGATCCTGTCTTGATAAACAAGCAAATAAAAAAGCAGCATCATATTGATGAAGACAAGGTCTATTACTAGCTCAAACAGTAGCCAGATCCACCTTGAAGCATGCCTCATGAGCAACCTCATGAGTTCCCAGATGACTTTCTTAAGTAGCCTTGTATGAACAGGGTAGCACCAAACTCTCCACCAATTCTTTAAAGTGAGTCAAACATTTCCATTGAGCCTGTGATTAATGGGGTCTCAACCAATGCTTTTATATTTTTGTATGTGTATGTATGTGGTGTGTGCATGTTTATGTGTGTGGGTGTAGATGTGTATGTAGGTACACATGCACATGAGTTTATGGGTATGTGGCAGCTCACTGTTGATGTAAGATGTCTTCCTTGATCACATCCCCCCTACTACATTGATGTAGGCTCTTTCATTGAACTTGGAGCTCACTGTTTCGACTTGTTTGGCCACCCAGCTTGCTCCAGGGCAACTCATTACTGCTTTCTAATGTTGGAATAAGAGACATTCTTCTAGGCCTGCATTTACATGCTCTAAAATCTGGCCCTCTTGCTTACATGGCAAACACGTTAACAACTAAAGTGTCTCCTCAGTTCTCACCTATTTTTTTCATGGGGTTTGGGAGTCCAACCCCAAGTCCACACACTTGCCTAGCAAGAACTTTTCCCACTGATCATCTCTTCAACTGTAGGGCCAGTTCTCGAGATGCCTTCAATATGTCTTTCCTATTATCTTGATGCAAAGTATTTGGTTTCTTCTAATGGCTTCAGTTGTCTCAGCAGTTGTGATTTCCGCTCCAGCTTTCCATAGCTTTCTGAGCAAACTAACTTCCGAATCTTCTCATTAACATCCTGCCCAGTTTTTGTTATACATTTTGCTAGAAACAAATAGCAGTGATCATATTTAGACATACTTGTCTGCTTTGAAATAATCTCCTCTACCATTCTAATTAGCCCATCATGCTTAAGTTCAGCCTCTCTTCAACAGCCTCTAAGGAATAGACTTAGAAGTTTGGCCACAATAGCACAGGAATGGCCTCCAGTCTGTCCCTAGTTCTCTCTGAGGAAGACATCTTAGCTTTCATAAGCTTAATCTTCACTGTTTTTCTTCCATCAGCATGTTGGTCTTCCAAGCTCCCTTTAGAATCACTAATTAATGTTGTTTATAGTGGCTTTCTGGGGCTTCTCCAGTTCACTTATCTTCCCCAAATTTATCTTACAAACTATTTCTAAAGTCTTCTGAATTATATTGTTAAATAAAGTCCCACCAAAGACTCTACTTCTCTAGTACCAATTTTCTGCATCGTTTAGGCATCTTTTAAATCTATAATCAATTACCTCTGTAGCTGGACTTTTGATACTCTATGAACTCTTTCTTCCACTTTTCTCCAGCCCTCTTCTACTCTTTCAACTGCCAACACCAAATAAGAGAGAGAAAAAAAAAAGATAGATAGGAAAGGAGGCATCCATCATTATCATTGGACTACTTCCTGCTGATTAGGAACATCAAGTTCCTTTGAGCAAGTTTGATCTTCACTGTTGGCTGTCAGGATATCTAATTTCTTCTTGTTGTTTCTTCTTTGTACACAACTATATAACAAACCACAACCAACATCAATCCCACCTCTCAGGGTCATAGCATTTATACGCCAACTGGAAAATACCCAGAATTCCAAATGCCACACATTTGCAGAAACTATCTGCAGCTGGCATACTCACACCCCTGCTAGAGCGCAAGGCAAATCACAGTCAGCTGCTATGGACAATATGAAGCAACCCCACATTCCACACCTGGAATTAAACCAAAAAACATATTCCCCATAATATTTGTGTTTTTTAAAGAAACCAAAATTTTCACTACATGTGTCAGAGGAAAAACTTAACGTACCTTAGAGGAAAACCTTTGCTGATTATGGTTTCAGCCCACCATGGCCCAATGCCATATATTGCTGGGATTTCTGCTTCTCTTTCTTCTTCAGTGTATGATCATGTCAGCTGCAGAACTATCATCTCTTTCATGAGTTAGAGTACACAAAATTGCTTTTATGATTGCCTTCCATAATCTCATAAAAAGTTGTGTATTTGACTAAGACAAATCTACTAATTTATTTGGTTCAGTCAATTCAGAGAACAACTGTCTTGAGCATGAATTAGCATTTTATGTTGGCCTTGGGCAGATTAAGTAACTGATTTTACTTTCCAGTTTAAATGGTCTGCTCTAACTTTGAATGAGACATTCTTTTCAGTTCTGTCTTGAGTATCCAATTAACTTAGTTCTTGCTTATTTTACATGTGACCTTCATAGCTTTATTAAAGTAAAAGTGTACTTGTGTTATGCAGGAGAAATAAAAACAAGTCAGCCACTCCACGACCAAAGGCTCAGTCCTGGATTCTCTATAATCAATGTATCAATTTCATTTATAATGCCTACTTAAATCTAGATATTTTTTATAAATAAAAAATTGATGAAGGAACTTTCATTTTTGGAAGGAGGAGAGACCATAGTAACTCCTTCTAGAAGTAAAAAGAACACATCAAAGCATCCACAGGATCACATAGTCATAAAAACACTTAACCCTGAGATTTTGAGAAACATTTTACATACACCACACACACACACACACACACACACACACACACAGAGAGAGAGAGAGAGAGAGAGAGAGAGAGAGAGAGAGAGAGAGAGAGA
>NW_021621002.1:1435279-1532684 GCF_004785775.1 Grammomys surdaster
AGAGAGAGAGAGAGAGAGAGAGAGAGAGAGAGAGAGAGAGAGAGAGAAAGTAAACTGGGAAAAGTAAGAGAAATATTTTTTCAGAAAAGTACTTGAGAAAATTTTTCCTTTTCATTGACTTAATTTTGGTGAATTTAAAAGAACTTATAGTCACAAATAATATAAAATATCTTGGTGTGAATCTAACCAAGCAATTGAAAGATCTGTATGACAAGAACTTTAAGTCTCTGAAGAAAAAAATAGAAGAAGATCTCAGAAGATGGAAAGATCTCCCATGCTCATGGATTGGCAGGATTAATATAGGAAAAATGGCCATCTTGCTGAAAGCAATCTACAGATTCAATGCTATCCCATCAAAATTCCAACTGAATTCTTCATAGAAAGAGCAATTTACAAATTCATTTGGAATAACAAAAATCCCAGAATAGCAGAAACTATTCTCAACAATAAAAGAACTTCTTGGGGAGTCACCATCCCTGACCTCAAGCTGTACTACAGAGCAGTAGTGATAAAAACTGCATGGTATTGATATATAGACAGACAGGTAGATCAACGGAACAGAATTGAAGATCCAGAAATGAATCCACACAGCTATGGTCACTTGATCTTTGATAAAGGAGCTAAAACTATCCACTGGAAAAAAAGACAGCATTTTCAATAAATGGTGCTGGTTCAACTGGAGGTCAGCATGTAGAAGAATGCAAATCAATCCATTCTTATCTCCTTGTACAAAGATCAAATCCAAGTGGATCAAGGACCTTCACATAAAACCAGATACACTACAGCTAATAGAAGAAAAAATGGGAAAGAGCTTTGAGCACATGGACACAGGGGAAAAGTTCCTGAACAGAACTAATGGCTTATGCTCTAAGATCAGCAATAGACAGATGGGACCTCATAAAATTGCAAAGCTTCTGTAAGGCAAAGGACACTGTCAATAGGACAAAAAGGCAACCAACAGATTGGGAAAAGATTTTTACCAATCCTATATTTGATAGAGGGTTAATATCCAATATATACAAAGAATTCAAGAAATTAGACACCAGAGAACCAAATAATCCTATTTAAAAAAACAGGTACAGAGCTAAATAAAGAATTTTCAACTGAGGAAACTCGAATGGTCCAAAAGGACCTAAAGAAAGGTTCTGAAGTTCAAACAAGTGTTAGTGCATATGATAAGGCTCTTTTAATTGTCAAGTTTAAATTACTTTTGTCTCTCCTATAGTATTTATTGTAAGTTGCACTGATTGTATACTTTCTAATTGTGTTAGTGTTGAAACCTGGCATGTCTGTTATGGGAGTCTAACAACCAGCTTTATTCTTACTGCCCTGAATATTACAGAAACTTTGTTTTCTGAAAAAAGCTTTCAAGTACTGGAAGAAGTGAGTTAGGCTTTAAGTAGAAGTAAGAAGGTAGTGGGCTTGATCATTGCTGGTAATCTTTAATTATACTAATTGATAGCACCACGGCTTCTATAATTGCTTTGATACAAGAAATTAAGACACCTACTTTTGGTAATCATTTAGCAAAAAAATGTCACTAATGTGTTGAGTATAAAAGAGGATTTAGATAGGCATTTAGAACAACAGATTGATGCTTTTTATCCTATTCAAATTATTGGGAGGAGGTTCAGAGTTTAAGAGTAAGGAGCCATCTTGAGTGTCATGCCAAATTCCAATGGAGTTGTGTTACTTCTAAAATTTATAATGATAGTCATTATAATTAGAAAAATTTTAAAGACACTTGTAGGGTATATGGCACAATTCTACTACCTCTCTGGATATTTTAACTTTGCATAGTAAGATTATGAATTTAAAGAATGCTGCTCTACTGAGCTTTGATGCTGCAGATAATACCGATAAAATTATCCATGGCCTGAGGTCAGTATTTTCATTTTGGTCAAGCTTCAAGAATGGCATCTATAGCGTCATCATGCTACCCCTTTTTCTCCTGAGAATACATTTATTCCTGTCCACCATGTTAAAGCTTGTCTTTAACAACATCAACATGTTGGTAGCCAAAGTACATGGCTTAAAACTGAAACTGAACCCCCAGACAGAGTTATTAATTTAACACACTCGTAAGCCAAGGATGGGTAAGATTCTGCACAGAGCCTTACCAACCTAAGACAGAAGTACATTGCTTTGGATAATGCATATTCCATGACAGATAAGGAAGGCATTCTTGTCAGAATGACCTAAGACAGGCTTAATCTTGTTTATGCAATAAAACAGGGGGGGATGTGGAGAGCTTTTGGGGCTGCCTGGCAGGAAACTGACATTGGCCAAGGACAAGGAAATGGACTCTCAGCCAGAAATCTAAATCCTAGGCTAGAACAAAGAATTAATTTCAGGCAGGAATCTAAATATTAGGCTAGAAGAAAGAAGTAGTTCCAGGCAGAAATCTAAATCTTAGGCTAGAACAAAGAAGTACTTTGGGCTAGGACAGGGAAGTTGGTTCAGATATTTTGGTCATCCTGATAAGCTTAGAAATAGTGATCATGGGAGTGATCATGAGCCTCAGTTTACTGCCTTGCTTGTTCTTTGACTATTTGTGTTTATTGTCTTGCTTGTTCCTTGACTATTTGCATCTATTGTATTGCTAATTTCTCAATCTAGAACTGACTTTAATACTTGCATGAAATTAAAATGGTATAAAAGTAAAATGGAGGAGGAAGGATGGGATAGGGGAATTATGGGGGGGGATGGGGAAAGGGGATAACATCCAAATTGTAAATAAATAAAATATCCAATTTAAAAATAGAAAAAAAGAACCATGAATGTTGGTTAACCATCCCCTCCATCAAGCTTTGCAAAGGTTAGACACAGGCATTAAAATATCTTGTATATACTGTGTTTTTTCCTACATATATACATCTATGACTGAGTTTTGTTTATAAATTAAGGATTAATTTAATAGCAAGTAATAATAAGCTAGAACAATAAGAGTTTGCTTTAATAAAAGATTTATAAATTAAAAAAAAATGGGTTAAAGAGCTAAACAACAAATTCTCAACTGAGGAATACCAAATGGCTCAGAAGCACCTAAAGAAATGTTCAACTTTCTTAGTCATCAGGGAAATACAAATCAAAACAACCCTGAGACTATACCTCACACTAGTCAGAATGTGTAAGATCAAAAACTCAGATGACAGTAGATGCTGGCAAAGATGTGGAGAAAGAGGTATACTCCTCCATTGTTGCTGGGATTTCAAGCTGGTACAACCACTCTGGAAATCAGTCTGGCCAACCTTTGGAATGAGCACAGGGTC
Organism: Grammomys surdaster; assembly: GCF_004785775.1. Taxonomy (NCBI): domain Eukaryota; kingdom Metazoa; phylum Chordata; class Mammalia; order Rodentia; family Muridae; genus Grammomys; species Grammomys surdaster. The sequence continues at coordinate 1,438,552 of NW_021621002.1, forward strand.
CCCAATGGAGGATTTAGAGAAAGAACTCAAAGAGTTGAAGGGATTTGAAACCCCATAGGAAGAACAACAATATCAACCAACCAGACCTCGAAGAGTTCTCAGGGACTAAACCATCAACCAAGAAGTACACATGGAGGGACCCATGGCTTCAGCCTCATATGTAGCAGAGGATGGCCTTGTTGGACATCAATGGGAGGAAAGGCCCTTGGTCCTGGGAAGGCTCAATTCCCCAATGTAGGAGAATGCCAGGACAGGGAAGAGGGAGTGAGTGAGTGGGTGGGGGAACACCTTCATAGAAGCAGGGGGAGGGAGGTTGGGATAGGGGTTATCAGAGGGTAAACTGGGAAAGAGGAAAACATTTGAAATGTAAATAAATAAACTATCTGATAAAAAAAATTTTACAAAAGAACTTATTTCAGAATCATAACTTTGTAATTTCCCATATAGATTTTCTCAAACTCTTTTATGTAATTCATGGAAGTATACCTCAATGATCCAAGAGGGGTTCACATCTAAATGAGTTTGAAAATGTTGGACTGCCTTTCCTCTAGGAGCCCAAGGACTGTCGATTAACCTTGTGGTAAATACATTGTTTACTACAAGGTTTCTTCCTCTCAATTTATTTGCTCATGTACATGTTCTTCAAGAGGATCTGCTGAAATACCTTAGTGATAGGTATTCCACTGGCCACAAGCTGTGGAAACATGGCAAGCTCATACTGGCAATAAGAACTAAGTATAGTTAATCCGCAATTCAGTAAGATATGAGTGGTGAGTAGCCACCACCTGCATCTCAAGGCATAGATAGCAGCAGTCTAAGCAGCCTCGAGTCAAGAAGAAGATTTCACTCAAAGCTTCATGGTGATCAGGCTGGGCTGTCTCCTGGGGTGTGGCTGGAGTAGACATTAGAGTTACCCATGAGAGTGTTTCACCTTTGGGCTTACACAGGATTGCACATTCCACTGCCTTGTAGTTAGGAAGTCATGTGACTTGTTTTGGGCAATGACATCTAAGCAGACTTGTGATGAGTATGCTTTCCCATTCCCATGTTTCCCCTGTAACTGCAATTGGGGATACTCCAGATTGTAGTAGGTACAAGGCAAACCCTTCAGTTACACTATGGGACAAATCAGTCTTGCTTCTAAATATACATAGCAAACCACGGCAGACAGACAAAGAGATCGAGAAGTCAATTTTTCCAGTTTCAAGTCCCTTGGGGTTGAATGGTATCACATGCAAGCAGTAGCCTATTCTGTCAAATACTGTAGCCCTCCCAGTACTCAGTGCCAAGCATTGAGATGTAACGCCACAGGCTCCCACTTACCATACAAGTCAGGGTTCTCAACATCCATCCGCTGCTTCTGTGCTTCAAGAAAAACACCGATGTTAATTCCTCTGGCTGCTGAGTTATAACCAAGGAACCGGGCTGGAATTTGTGTGCAGATATCTGGCTCATCAGCACCAAACCCCAAGTCCAAGAGAATCTCCACTGGATCTTTTTCCCAAAATTCCAGCCATTCAGGAATGCTAAGATTAAAAAGAAGAACATCTTTGTGTATAACAACCCATTTAATCATAGCCCATTTTTTTGTACTCCCCTAGTCTTCCGGAATTTGAGTGGAAGAGGAATTTGAAGAGACAAGCAGATGCTGAGTTCACTTCGACTGTCACACAGCTCACTTCGAAGACAGTTCGACACACCACCTAGGGACATGTGCCTGTGCTTTACAAACAAAACCCTGAATTCTGGCTTTTCCTTCCCACTGGGCAGGTGTTAAATTGGACAGGGCAGAAAGAGTAGGGAGTGGAAGTCATAGGGCACTGGCAATCACCTTAAACAATATCTGATAGTAATCAAGGAAATAGACCACACAATATCACCAACAACCTGGAAGTGGAGACCCAAAGAATTTTTTACAGTATCAGTCTGGGGCATCCTTAGCTACACAAATCTGCTAAGGATATTACTGAATGCACATCATAGATTCAATGTTTCCAAATAATGCTTTCAAGTCTCTAGGTAGGGTTGGAATATGTTCTGGTTTTTATTTGCTTCTTTATATTTTGTCTTGACTTGGCTGAGAAACAATAAATCCTTTTGTTAAATTGTTCTAGTTGGTGTTGGCACAGAAATTAAGAATCAATTATCTAGAAACTCTATGTATACCAACTCACTTCTCACTCAAAATTTCTGGTGTTTGACCTTCCAAATGCCATGGACTCTGTGGGGAGAGTGTTTCCTTGTGCTTTCATGAAAGTTTCTGTTCGCCTTTATTTCCCATGCTACTACTCTCAAGGGCTTGTTGGAGACACAGAAAAGTAGATAATTTTCTCTCCAGAGCTTCAATCTCATTAATCCCATGGGGATTACTTCCCTTGGGCTTGTATCATGTTCACAATTTCTAATGTCACTTACAGATTTGATGATTTGCCTTCTGACCCAACCAAAGGAAAAAAGTCAGGCTAGGAACCCTCATTGAGGGGTCTAAATGTCTTTGGCTGGGATACCTTAATCATCAAAATGATTTGGAAAGCTGCAGTGACAATCAGTTGGTTGCATGCCATGGACAAATTGATATAAAGAAGGTTCGAATGAGAAATTAGTTTGGAGAGAATCCCAAATTCCACATGAAAATTTAATTTATTATCTATTGGCCCCACTGTATAAATCTTTATTCAGTCCATTTTACTAATCTTTATTGAACATCTGTAGTATTCTAAGCTCTGGGGCATGGTACCTACAACATAAAGTTAACAAAGTAATATATTTAGGAGCACAATAATAAGACAAATTCACCTTTTAAAAAGTAAATTATTACATGTAAATCTTTGTCCTGAGTCCTTACCCTGCTCCCACTAAGTCCATGGATCTCTTTCCAGATCTTATTCTCAGTGGGTATACACATGTTTTGTAAATTTTACCTGCTACCCTTGTCAATAATAATGTGGCCTCTGTATCTTTTTGCAGCTTGTAGTTGTCTTCAAATATGAGCCAGGGATAGTTCTAAGGGGTAGATTTTCAGTCTGTACACACCCTATTTGTTTTGTCAACAAATGAAATTCCAGCAACTATAGATCTCACCATTTATTAGATATTTCCCAGTGACAGATACTCCTTTTCAACTTCACTGTCTTTTTAAATATGCTTGTAAAAATAGGGTTTGGAAATCCTTTGTTGACCCCTCTCATCCATTAATTTAAACAAGTATTTCTCAAGTGCATATTTTTAATTTCACAAAGCCAATTGTTGAACTGAATCATCTATCTTGATAAAAGTGCCAGGAAATCACATACCTTTGAGGTACACCTGTGGTGGAATAGCAAGAGTTGAAACTGGTCCCTCTGGACAAGGTAGGAGTCTCTGAGAACTGATGCAGAGTTCTAGAAGACAAGGGGATCAAAGATGAGTCATATTGTTTAGATTCTCCCAGAAGGTCCTAGGGATGAAGTCCTTTCTCAAGGAATCATTTTTGTTTCCTCTTGTTTCTAATAACCTCACAGTGGGCACGCCTTGGAAGGAGGCAGTGTGTGCAGCAAAGGGGTGCTCTTCCTTTCTGAGCATTGTTATAGAATGTGTGAGAATTTAAGTGTTAGGTGACTGAGAGTGTTTATAAAGGTGACGGAATGTCTCACTCTTGACAGATGGCAAATCGTTGGGGGACCTTTCCAGAACACAGCTTTGTTAGGTTCCAACTTGAGGGAAGAAGTTAATATGTGATGAAAGATGTACAGCAAACAACCACCGGAGACACTCCACATCATTTCTCAAAATGAAGAAAGATTTCATAGTTCATGGCTAACAGTCTCTAGCCTGTGTCCCCAGAGTCCCCTGTGGCCAACCATATGCAATAGTAATGAAGTCCCTTACTACCCAAGACAATGAGAATGACCATATTTAGTATACCTCTATTGCAAAACATTTTAAAGCACTTCCAAAGAAAATTGAAATGTATTATAATACAATTCTGTTTTATGTAGCTCAGGCATCTCATGGATCATATCAGACAGTTGGCATACAATTAAAATTTATCAAACAACACTCTGCAGATGTCAGTGTTCCCAAGGAGACAAGGTTACTAAACTTGAGTTGCTAAATTTGTTTTAGTCCTGTCCGTACTGAGTAAGAACATCTGGACCCTGCCTCTCTGTTTTATTGTATCTTTTCATTAAAGATGAAAAAGAACACACTTCTGAACAATACGAATTCTACAATTAAATGACGATAGATCTGAGACAGAAGAGAAAAACTTATTTATTTACTTATTTATTATTGCTTTGTGTACTGGTTAGTATTTTTTTTTCTCAACTTGCCTCACAAAATAAAGACACTTGCTAAAAGGAAACCCCAAATGAGGAGTTGCTGCTATCAGACTTGCCTGTAGAAATGTATGTAGGGCATCTTCTTGATTGTTCATGGATGGAGGAAGTTTCAGTCTACTGTGGATAGTCCCAGCCCTAGACAGGTAAGCCCAGGCTGTATAAAAATGATAGCTGAGCAAGCCACATTCCTCTGTGTTCTTGCTTCAGTCCCTGCCTCCGGGTTCCTCCCCTGCTTTCCCTAAGTGAAAGACTATATAACTTGTAAGCCAGAAAAACCCTTTCTTCCTTCAAGCTGTTTTTGATCATCAGTGTTTTATCACAGCATCAGAGAGGCAAACTACAACCCCTCATCTCTCTTTCCTTAAATTTCAGGTATCTTTCCACATTTGAAGGCTACATTCATTTTGCAGCATTCAGTAGAACAACAGAGAAGCAGTGCTGAACTTAGATCCAGAAGAATCCATGAAGCAAGCTCTCTTTTGATTCAATCATATGGGCATGAGCTGGACCCTAAATCCAGCTCTCAGTCTTTTCTTTGAGCTCCCCGGAAGTGGTTTGTTTTTTGTTGTTGTTGTTGTGTGTTTGTTTGTTTGTTTGATTTTTGTTTTTTTGTTTTTGCCTAAAAATCATGTAATTGCATCAGATCAAAGCAACCAATCACCTAAGGGAGGAGGAATTGTGAAATGTGTATACCTCAGCATTCCACATTTAGTTTTCTGGAAGGGTTGTGAAATTACAAGATGATCCAACATCAAGAAGAGCTCGATCAGTCCCAGCATCTCTTGAACTAGACTGTTCCTTAGCATCATCTAAAGGGTTAGCAAAGAATAGTTCTGGACCTCACCTAAGAATTTCAGTTCATAATGTCTGAGCTGGGCTTTTATACTAATACTTTTATACTCATGCAGCTGTACTGGGAAGCACACTCTGAAATCTACTCTCTCCTCCACTAGAAACACGTACCCATCAACATCTAAACAGTCAGTAAATAGTACCATAAGTAACATCATTTCCAGAGAAACCTGTAATTACACATTCTGTGAATTGATGCACTGCAGTAGGATGCATTTATGGAAATATTATAAATAAGTTTCACAGTAGGTCAGCATTTGTTGATTTAATCCTCTCCTTCCTCTATGGTATTTAAGGAAGCTCTAATTTGCCATGGCCAGTGAAAACGCTCTAGTCATAGTGGCTGAGAGAGTGATATTTCATGAGATCCCCAAATCTACACAATTATTAAGAAGAAATTATTATCATCGTTTCTGCTTCAGTGATGTAGCTGTTGAATTTCAGAGTGAAGTGACTGATTCTGTTACGTACCTCATGTAGTCTTTCACGGTCATTTGAACGATTCCTTGTTCATGCAAAGAAGCTGCAATTACAACAACAAAAAAGGTAGGGTTAAACATGATTGTCATACATGTTTCCAGGAGAACCTTTGTGGGAGAGGATCTCTATCCAGGGATGTTACCTGGCACTGTAGCTCTGCAGTGAACAAGACCCAGACAATGCTAAATTGTGTGAGGGACACTCAGTATGGAGAGCTGGGAACTGGGATTAGAAACGTAGCCAAGGTTTCGTAGAAAAGATGACGTTCGTATTTTGAGGTGGAGTTAGAATTTTCTGGACAAAGGTGTAGCTTTGTTAGAGATCATTAAGATTCCATCAGCAGCAGGTGTGAAGCAGTGTTCTGGGACTATTCTCACAGGATAACTCAGGGTGCTCTGTGAGGATCACTAGAAGGTCAAGGACAAGGACAGGCTACTCTGCATGGAATATTCAGCAGACACCCAGCTGTACCATTCCTTTGCATCATCTAGACCTTTCTATACCATCCAGTTTAGGTCCTATCTTTATTTTACAACAGAATGCATGAAAACTTAGTCATACTTCCCTGACCATATAGTCAAGGATAGCAAAGTCAAGGAATTTGTTACTACCAGTATTATTAATTAGAGCAGTAACTGCTTATTTTGCACTAACTGTGTGAGGTTCGGTGTAAGCCTGCCATTTATACCATTTTAAAAATTAATTTTCAAAAAAATGTATTTACTTTATTCTGTGTGCATAAGTGTTTGCCTTCATATAGGCATGTACAATGCTTTTGAGGGGTTCAGAAGAGAGCGTCAGATGTCCTGGAACTAGAGTTAAGGATGGTTTTAACCCACCACATGGGTCCTGGAATCTGAACTCTGATCATTTGCAAAAGAATGCAAAAAGCATCCTTAATTGCTAAGTCATCACTCTAGCTCCTGTACAAATCTTCCAAGACCTCATAACAAGTCCTTAAAATGGAGCTTGTTATTTTACACTTGAGGGAAAAGGAAAGGAGAGATCACAGTTACGTAAACTTCTCATGGCCGGTAAAATGCCACGGCTTATTTTGGTTTGCTGCTGTTGTTGTTTTCCTTCTTTCCAAAACACCACACTGCCAACAGAATGTCCCGTAGTGTTTAAAAGCCAAAAAAACAGATTTACATTTTGTACCAGGATATGAAAATCCATTGTTTTAAGGAAAACATTGTATGTATAAATATGGTGCTGAGGGCCTAGTTGCCTGGTAGGTGCAAGAAGGATGGTGTTGGAGGCAAAATATCTGTTGGACATCATAGGGGACACTTAGAAGTCACTGCAGTATTCACATTGTGTCACAACATGACATGACAATAATACCTACAAAAGGAAATATTCAGATCATGAGCAAATTTATCATAACGCCCACCAGACTTCTCACTCCTGGCTGTCCTCTTACAGCGTGTGACCTGTATGAACATCGGTGTTGCCGCCTGTACTGTGAAAAAAATAAAGCTTGCCTCTACCCCAAAGAAAAAACAGGGGAAGGTGTGAATGGAAAAATCCCAACAGAAGGAAGCATAAGGAAGACCATTGCATGTGATGAAAAGCTTTTAAGTCTGGAGACAGGATCACTAATGTCTAGGTAGTGAGTCAATGAATGGCTTTCAAGGGTCCTAGGAACTTGACTGTGGATTTCAAGTCTGGAGAGTAAAAGTAAAACGGCTCACATGTTACTGTTATTTTCTCCTGTTGCTGTTGTAAGACAGGGTCACCCTATGGACTCCAAGCTGGACTTGCAGTCAAACTCTTCCTGTCTCAGGCTTTCCAGGGCTGGGAGTCCAGGTGCCTAGCACCATACTTTAAAGAGGGTTTTAAGGGTTCAGCTATCCTGATATGTGATCTAGAAAAATAAAAACTGGACGTACATAAATACTATGTGGGTAAGAAGATGATTTTGTTTCTTTGTTTCTATGTTTATAAGTTTGTTTGACACAGGGTTTCACTATGTTAGCTCTGGGTGTCCTGGAACTTACTATGTAGACAGAGATAGCCTTAAACTCACAGAAACCTATCCGTCCATCCCCCCACCCCACCAGGATCTAGGATTAAAGGTATGTGTCACCATCCACAGCTTAAGCAGAGGATTGTAAGCAAGCCGAACATGTGCAGTTACACTTTAAAGAGCTGGTAAGAGTAAAATACATACAATGTATAGCAAAGCAAGTGAGACCCTCACAGGAATAAAATAGGTTGAGAGACATAATCCACTTGAAAGGATGTAGCCCAGCCTGGAGCTCTCGAACAATGCTCCCAATCTACTCCCATGGCAGTCATGACTAATCAATTACATCAGTGTTTCATTGAGCCTAGATAGGCATTCTAACTCTTCCTGTGACAGGTTTTCACAGGATGTGAAGGACATTCATCATAATGTTAACAAGTATCTATTTAAGGAGACATTAATTTGAGGTAGAAATCAATAACTTGACTAAAATCATTGCTACTTCACAAGATACTCTAGGGAAAGTGATGCTGCATTTAGACACCAGTATAAGCTAGAGTTCAAAACCGAGGTCTACTCAGTACTGACGCCTCACCTGCATAGGCACTATCAATCCATAGCCGCACACTCGCTCACTCAGTACTGACCCCTCACCTGCATAGGCACTAATAATTCTCGGCGGCACTCTCGCTCACTGAAATCAATTCAGTCTTGGAGCATCTCAAGATGACAAAATCGCAGACAACTGAGTGAAGTTGTCACATGAAGGAAATCTGATTTACCACCTTATTAATCACGTCATAAAAGCAAGCGAGGTACAAATTGTAGGCAATTACATGAAGACGATGTCATGATGAATTAAGTACCAAGTTGCCAAACGGCAGGTAAAATAAATTCTGTTTAGCATTTTCAGCAAACTTCCCTCTTTCCTCCTTCTATCAGGACAGCCTCTATTCTTACTTTGTAATCTATAGAGTGAGCATCCATTGGGCTAGCTCATCGGGGGAATTCTGATTTTTGGATTTGTTTTCTTGTTGTGTGTTTGTTGTTCTTCTGTACAGCTCGTCACACGGAAGAACTCTGGGAAATTTGACTACATGCTTTGCCATGTGGCTGCACTTGAAGCTGCCTTGGTCTTTTCTACTTATCTGTTATGGGTTACCTAGAAAATGTGAATGAATGTGTATGTCCAGGCAGGGGTCTGCCACTGTGGCCACAGTTGAATTGCTCAAACTGTGAGGAACTGATCCATTTTCTGATATCGATAAGAAGAGTTAACTTAACCTTGCTACATTTAAAAAAAAGTAAAAGCCATAACCCTGAGGAAAATCCAGTCACCAAGAAAACTCTAGTTACTGGACTCTGGATCCTCATGCCCTAGAATTCTTCATGAGATTTCAGTGGCTACACAGACCTAGCAGCCACAAACAGCAGAACACATCCCTCTGCATGGCACTGTAGTGAGGATCAAGCTGGTTGCCAGGACACAAAGGGCAGCATCCAGGGGGAAAAAAAAACAAATTCCTGAACGTTAGCACATGTTCTGTGGAAGGTGATGGGGGCCAAGCTTGCTCACAGTGGGGTTTCCAGATACATGAGGAAACCTTACACCTTCAGCACCAGCTAGGAGAAGAACTTTCTGGTCATGTAACCATATCCTGTGAGGTGTCATCGCCAGTTAGGAGACAGTTGCTCCCTTACCTCAATTTCATCATCATGGCTACACACGTGCAGCTACTGAGTGCTTTCCTAGACTCCCGATATTTTTCTCAATAGTTCTGGAAATGACACAACAATCTGGCTCAACCAGTGTATTCAGACACATGGCCCTCTGTGCTGCTAAGCTGAGAGTCTGAAGAAAATTTTGCATAGGGCACCTGACAAGACTTTTTAATTAAGTCTGATTTTTTAAAAAATAAAAAATTATTACAATTATTAGGCTCACTGGCTGATTTCTAGTCCACATTCTCTACCTCCCTCAGTCCTGGAAGACCAATTTCTGTTTTCATAGTGCTTCTGGGAAGATGTCTTGAATCTGCAGAAGCAGCAACTGGCCTTCCAGCCCATGGACACATTTGCGGAGATTCTTGCACAGAGCTCCGTGAAACTATTCCTTGGTTTTTGTTGTTGTTCTTTTCTGATTTGTAAGATAAGCTTCCTGGATGCCGAGGTCAGGCTTATCAAGGTCAAGACTTCTCTGGCCTGGTACCAAGAAGAGCCTGAAGGAGAGGCACAAGCTGGTGGCTCATGGTGTGCCAGTTCTCACAGGGATTGGAACTCCAAGACTTTCCTTAAAACTTGGAAGTGGCTTGCAGCACTAGCCCAGGTGTCTTTAGGGTAGCAATCTGTTGATGGCAGCCTACACTCCAAATTTCTAGTCTCGATGCTGCCTGCTTCATTAGTGATTGTCTGCCCGGCTTCTTGAAGCATTTGATACCTCGAATGAGAACAAGAATCTGAAGCATGGGGAATACCACAACAGGAAGAAAACCTTCCCCTTTTACCCTAGATGTCCTAAAACATCTGCAGGCATCAGGCTTAAGGTTGTATAAGCAATAGGTGAACATACCTGCATCTATGATGCTACACTGCACCCTGATAGCTGGGCAGCTTCAATGCTACACTCCATCTTGTTTGGCTTTCATGCTTTCACTACCATTTCCCCCTCCTGGACACCTCCTTTGATTTTTAATACTGGCTCAAAGCATTTGGAGAAGGTGAAACAAAGGTCAGCAAATTCCTGCTAGCCACAGTTCCAATTAAAGTGAGAACAAAAGTGTCTGCTCTGTTGATTTCATTCTCTTCCGTGGTTAAAATTCCAATTCTGCTTCCTTCCAGATATAATCTCTAGCCATCCGCCCTACTGTTAGGTGGACTTGTGCCATCTGAAGCAGCAGATACCGCACTTAACCCTGCACAATGTATTACTGAAGACGATGCAGTCAGATCTGCAGAAGGCACTAATTAGCACCTTTGTTGGCTTAGAAAGCATTTTTTATTTTGGTTTTCCTAAGCATTTCTGACTGATTCATGGAAGACATTTGGTTCTTTGGAATATCGTCCAATAGACTAATCAAATTACAGTTCTTCGATGCTCTAAAATAATAGCATTCTGTGGCTTTCTGCAAATTTAACTCTTGCCTGACCAGGACACTTTGTAGAGAAAATCCATAGTGTGTTTACTTGGTATGGAAAATTATTAACCCATACTCTTACCCCAAACAGACTCTTACATATTGGCTAACACTTGCATTCAAAATATTAAAGCTCTTTAGAATCCTTTTCTCATTCCCTTGCCCTTTGTCCATTGATTTCTTTTCCTCCTGTTCCAGACTTGACACTAGTGAAATCCCTTGCCATCATAAGCTTGTAATAGCTTCTGCTCAAGGTGTAACAGCCACTCCCATAGCCAGGAACATCTGCTTCCTCCTTGTAGTAAAGTCATAGGCCACTCCAGTAGAGAAGCTCATCAAAAATTGTCCAGGACTCTCTCTTCTAAGCAAAGACATGACATTAAAATCTTATTACTCTCAGACCTCAGTTACAATTATCCATTTGAAAGGAGAACTTAGATGACACTCCTAGGCCAAGCCCATCCTGAGACTGTGAGATTCTTAACTTTCGGGAATTTCAGAAATCTATCATCTGAGTACATCTTTAAAACAAAAATTTCTCTCTCCCTCATTGCACACAACATTTCTTCAAAATGATCTCCTTCCATATGTGTTCCTGCATACAGTTAGCTGTCCTTCATCTCTTTGTCCTATTTAAACTCATGACTTTCATCACGTTGAATGTTCTTGCTTTGTCTCATTGTTTCCTCAATTTTTCATTGACTAGGTCTAGTCTTCTGAGAAAAATTCCTAACCTGATAGCATCATCCTGGTGTTTTACTTAGACCCTCTTTTGACTAGTTTTGGACCACTGAATTTAGAGATGATCTGTACACTGGTTAGGATTTCCATTTTGTCTAACAACTGGAGGAAATATCAGCCAAGGGCTACCTGGTAGGACCCAGGATGGATCTAACTTTTTTTTTTTTTTTGAAAAAGTGCATCTCCATGCAGAAACCAGGAGGAACCTCTGAGAGGATATGGAATTTGGGATAGCTTCAGAGAATGGCAAGATGCCATCTGAATAAAACATCAACTTAGGAAATATTAGATGAAGAAAGATTAAGAAGCAGGGGAAGCTGAGACTACAGGGTCTCATCATAAGGCTAGCTAGCCTATGCTATGCTTATATAGTCATGATCTAGAAAGAGTGGAATTCTTGAGAATAAGAGTCTCCACATGTCTGCACCTTTCCAGAGCAGGGTGTTTTCAGCTTCCACTCATAAAGCATCTCATATGGTGTGGTGGCTTCAAGAAGAATAGCCCCCATAGTCTCATATATTTAAATGCTTAGTCAGCAGGGAGTACTATTTGAAATGATTATAGGGATAAGATTATGTGGCTTAGTTGAAAGAAGTGTGTCACTGGGGGGCAAGCTTTGAGATTTCAAAAGCCCTTGTCAGCCTCCCCTCTCTCTTTCTCCATTCAGAATGTAGAACTTTTAGCTACTTCTCCACCATGATGCCTACCTGTCTGCTACCATGTTCCCACTGTGGTGATTATGGACTGACCTCTAAAACTCTTTGCAAGTCTCAATTAAATGTTCTCTTTTCTGAGAGTTGCCTTGGTCATAATGTCTCTTCACAGCAATAGACCCCACGTGGAGTCACAGCCACAGTTCAAGAAGCAGGAAACAACATCCTTTATTCTAAATACTTTCTCTTCATGGTCTTTAAGATGCTTCAACTGGATTTACTCTGACCATTTCTTTTAATACAGAGCATCAAGTTTGTAACTGGTTTTCTAAATTCTTATGACTTATCATATCAATTCAGGAAATAAACAAATGTATTTCTCTGTTGACTTGTTTAAGGATTGGCACATGCCTGCAATTATAGGGTTCTGGAGGGAGAATAAAGATTAAGTGTTCAAGTCTAGCTTAAGCAACATAAAACTTCCTGTCTTAAAAGAATCTGATCTGGTATGGAGCAGAGTTATATGCTGCTTGTCTAGCACCCACAAGATCCTGTGTTCAGTTTCTAGTACTGGAAAAGTAGAAAAATCAGAGTATTGAAGAAGATAAATGAATTAACTGTCCACCAAGTAATAACTGTCATTAACTATATCTGTTCTAGAAACTGCTTTTCTAACACAGGAATTTGTTCTGGTCTTTTCACTCACAATGATGTGCAATGTGTCTATCATGTCAATTGTGTTCCTCTACATGTTGAAGCATTCCATCATCCTGAGTGTCTGATCTTTACATTGTAATGACTACATACTTTCATAGTCAGGTAGTAGTGTCATTCAGTCTGTCCTCAGGAGTTGGCAAGTCATTTGCAACAGACTCATCTCAATATGGAATCTGAGCCAAAGAGTAAGTTGGTCTGAAAAGATGGACCTTATGGACATGGTCTTTGGCACTATGTCTTCAAAGAGGCTTTGAGAGTTATAGGTAGATCTGTGGTGCTCCACCAAGTCCATATGGTCAAAACTGCCAGTAAGAGGCCAATCAGAGAACATTGCTTTAGTTTTTAGTTGCTTATAAATTACCATCTACTGTTAGACAATGTTCTGGGGTGACTTAAAGGAGGCCAGAGAGATTTTCACTGCAATGCCTTAATATTTGTTATCAAATATGGCTGGAGGTGAGAGAGTACTATTCATAATGTCTGTGTTAGTTGGCAAATAAGTGGGAAGGGCAACTGCAAGTCTTCTGCAATTATTAAAATTAACATGGAAACAAGGGACAAGGAAAAGTACCCAGTACACTTAGAAGGCAAAGTTTCTGTCTGTGTTAAGCCACTGTCTCTGGGGTAAATAGGAAAATAATGCAACACCATCTCTGGATTTTCTGAGTTTTAACTTTATCATTCATCAGCTGTAACTGCTTTTCTTCCCTCAATTCAACTACTCCCCGTGTGGATCTGGAATTCCATAAGCTCTGTGCATCTTTTATGCACATATAGTCTCACAGAAGCCCGCAAGTCCAGCTTCCTGCCTGCTTGTAACTCTGTGACCAAAAGTCATGGCACTTGACATTCAAATTGTTTGGTGGCAACGGAAGAATGAGAACCAGCCATGTTCCCACTTGGGTCACTGAGTTCAAAATATGACCAATGAGAAAGACCTTGGAGGACTCAAGCTCAGTTAGCTTGTAGAAGCTATTGTTAAAAGCCTTGCTGAAGACCAAGGAGCTGCCAAGTAGCAGCTCTGCCTTCTGACCTCGGAGCCACACAGAGATCCTGCTTCAATCCTAGCTGTGCCTTTGTAGTTCACTAACTTGGCTCTAATGAAGCCGGACTATGAGTTGTATTTTCCAGGAAGTGCAGTGTTTAATACAGTGTAACCAAAGGAAGGAAGAATGCTGGCCTCCATGTATATAGGCAAGAGTCAAAAACAGGTCTATTCAAAAAAATATACCTATGTTTTTGTCTCTTCCTTGAATCTGAGTTAATATGAATAGAGAGGCCATCATATTCAATTTATTGGAAACAAATGTTCAGAAAGTTTGACATTATATAAAGAGGCCTTATGTTAAAACAATTTAAATGAAACGTGGTTAAACTGCCTTCTAAAACCTCATGTTTCTATTCATGGATTAATGCTATCCTTATCTGTCATCAGAGAAGTGTCTCATTATAGCCTACAGCAGTTAAAGTAGAAACATGTAACTAGTTAGTATGGAAAATAAAGAACAGCTGAGTGCTTATCCAAAATGGACCATAAATAATGCCCCCTTTCCCCTCTCTCCTTTCTCCCACCTCTGATGGTCAAGGTCTTATTTAGGAAAGAGAATGGGAGAAAGAAAGGGCCAGAGTATGGCAAGGTATGTAGTAAAAGGACTTTTCTTGGAATGCTATGGGCTTGCACTCAATGAACCCACTGCAGGTATAGAAACTTGCACAAGAGTGGGCGTGTCTATACTTTATCATGGAAGAGGAAAGGTTTCATGAGGCCCATCTCTCCCTGAGTGATTATTGACAGTTAATGGTGGGTATGGAAGGTTATCACTTTCTTTAGTCATGTATCTACTGGTTTGTCGGATATAATCCAAGGAATAACTTTTCACCCATGCTCACATGAACAACCCTAATGAAACTCAGTAGAACATGCATGTAACATAAAATAGGAAGGGCTTCCTGGGAAGAAGGAGAAGATGGCAAAAGGAGAGACTTAAGATGACAAGAGGTAATGAGTGATGAATAAAATTCATTGTGAGTATGATGACACTCTAAAAGAATAAAAAATTAAAATGTAGAGTAACTGACTGTAAGAGGAGACTTCAATGAAATTTTCAGTTTAAACTTTTAAAACGTCAAAAGTTTAAAAAAGCAAAATGCTCCAATTTAAATCAACTGGCAAACAATGGTCAATCTTAATTGAAGATGATAGTAGAGGCTATAAAATAATTAACAACAGCAAGGTAAGTTATGATAATACTAATAATGGTCTCTATAATCATTACATTCCTAGTTTATGTCATATTTAGACATGTTCTTTAGATATTTAATCAATTCTAGAACATTTTAACACATGATCAAAGTGTCTTGAAGTTGATACCAATTTTCATTTTTACTCACAAGATTTCATCTGATCCATCTGAGAGGTATTTATAAAATAAGCACATTTTGTAATAGAAGATTCTCAGATCCCATGAAGTCTGGCATTTTCGTTTAATAAAGATAGAATCCATGAGATCTGTACTCGTTATTTTAATAATGTTGTTATCAAACCCAAGGGAGGCAGTATGATACATTTTCTGTCTCAGAAATATTTGTGCTCTTTGTTTTAGGATTTAGTCATTTGCTCATCTCTAGAATAAACATATCATTAGAGGAAAGATAAAAAATGTTATGCTCGATACCAAAAATAAAGGAGAAGGAAAAGAGAAAATAGAGTTAGAAATAAAACTATAATATATTATGAATAACTAAACAATTTTGTTTACATAATTACATCCTTATAAATGTCTACATAGGCCCAGAGAGTTTCCTGCTACAGTCTGACTGTTTGATGGTAGCAAGAATCCTGGTTTCAGCCCATCACCCGCTGCTGGAGACATACACTTTCTGAGTCCTAGTCATATAAAATCAAGAGAGAAGATGGACTTATTTCCGAGAGTCTCTTCTGAGTCTCCCATGAAGAAGTTCTGTTAGCATGGGTGCTTTTCACATACACATCTACTCAGCTCCACAAAGCACAGCTTCCATGGGTTTTCTTGCCTTACCAGAATGGTTGATGGCTTGCTGGAAGTTGTCATTTACAGAGACACTGTGAGAGAAGCAAAACACTGTGAGCCCAACAATGTATGTAAAGAGATTATTACCAAGTTGCTTTTGTAATTAAACTGATGAACAAAAAAAAAATCAGGCAGTTGAATCCAAATAACATTCCACCTTTGCGCTTTTATGTTGACATACAGCTTTTGAAGTAATGTAGCAATCCTCAAGTACTTGATTAACATGAAAACCCATACTTCTCCTGCCCCGGGAACCCATGGCTGGGAGCCCTCCAGGGAGGGCTAAGCAACATTATTTTCATGGAGCTTTACAAGAAGAATGTCTAAAGGACACAGACATGCAAAAATAAGATAAAATAAAACACCACTTACAAGAATCCAGAGTCCAGCCACTGCTGGATACTTTCCTGTTTGGAATTTTCTACAAAGAAAAAGAAAGAACCGGATCTGTTAGTCAAAGCCCAACCAGCTACAATGACCCACTCTATCATCTGCCATCCTCTGTGCCACACACGGCAGCTCTGTTTCCTACATAGTCAGTCACGTGTTCATGTAAGCATATTCATTTTCCCCCTGGAGGCACAACCTCCTGTTTTCCATAATCAGCCTCTTCCAAGAACGGATGTAAACTTGCCAAACGACTATAACTTAAGAAAAAAAAGAACAAAACAAACAAAATGTAAAGGATGAATAAAATGAATCAATGGAGGTGAGAGATGGAGGAGTGGATACAAAATTGCCTAGCGTGGATACAACGAATAGAAAAGTGTATGAGACTTTTGTTTCTCTCTTGTTGGCCCTAAATCACCACGGGAACCTCTCCTTATTAAATCCCAACATTTTCCTAAGGCAGCTAGCCAGCAATGTTTATTTGCAAGGAGTTCTCTGCCAGGTTAGAAACCAGATTTGCATTCATTCCAGGGACAAATTGCCATAGAGTCCCAGGATTTCCAAAGGCAACCTGTGTTACAAAAGCTCCAGCCTTTTAAGGTGGCTCTTTAGCACTGGTTCAGAAAATAGAAAATGGAAAAAGAAAGGAGTTGAGCAGAGCCAGTTCTGAGAGACATTTGTTCTAGTTCTTGTTAGCTACTACCTCATACCCTGGAGTCACTCTAACTTTATCTATAAAATACTTGAATAGTTCTCATATAGACTATCATGTAAAGCTAACCAGCCAGTAAATCTGGGAGACACTAAGTGGTCTTCATTTGTGGTACCATGCATGCATAGAAAATGGGAATATTTTCTTCTTTATTACTTTTTAATGTTAATCAAATGATCACCAGTGCCTCATGCAAGACACCCAAGAAACTTTAAATAAAATGGTGTTCTGAAACAAGGTTCACTGGGAGCTGGGGAGATGGTGTGTGCTTCACGTGCTTGTTATTATACTAACATAAGGAACTGCCTTTGGATCCCCAGCACCCACTAAAGAGCAGGTTGAACTAGTAGAACCCAGATCCCTTGATCTCATTGGCAGCCAGTCTAGCTCAATCACACTGCTCCAGGATCAGTGAGATTACTTCTCTATCTCTCTAATACACGTGTACACAAAGAAGAGGAAGAAGAAAAAGAAAATGAAGGAGAGGAAGAAGAGGAGGAGGCAGAGGAAGAGAGTGGGGAGGAGGAGGACCAGAACGTCAGTGCAGGGGAAGAAGGAGAAGGAAGAGACAGAAGAGGGGAAAGAGGAAAAGGAAGAAATGGAGAGAAGGAAACAGAGAAGAAAGAAGAGGAGGAGGAAAAGGAGGAGGAGGTGGTAGAGGAAGGAGAAGCTTTTTGACTCATACCTGGATGTATCTTCAGAGCCTTAGGATTTTAGGATGAGAGTATTGGAATGGAAAGAAAGCAGTGTTTATTACTTAGCTGCTCTATTTGTGCTGAAGTCATGTATGTCTATTTTATAGAATTGCCTGAAATCATGCCAGGAACACTCGTTTCTTTAATATCAAGTTCAAGTCCTTAGAAGTCACTTTTTCCTAAGCAAAAGCCTGACATCCCTCATCGCCCACAGCAGAGCACTTCCTGGATCCCTAGAAGGACCCTTACCTTGCACATCCATAGTGACCATTGGGTTTTCTTCCTCAGGGTCAGGAAGCAGATGCCCATCCAGAGGTGTCCACGCTCTCTTGGTATGTCTTAGGATATCTCTCTTGCTCTTCTCCAGGCCTGCTCTGGGGGTGTCAGATCCTTGTAATTTCTTCATTTTCATGAGGGTGATTCCGCAACCTTACTGAAACCACACAGGCAGACAAACCAGGCACAATGAGTTCAGAACTGAGGTTTGGCCCAATGACAGGAAGGATTCTTAGA
The DNA here is from genome assembly GCF_004785775.1 of Grammomys surdaster. Classification (NCBI taxonomy): domain Eukaryota; kingdom Metazoa; phylum Chordata; class Mammalia; order Rodentia; family Muridae; genus Grammomys; species Grammomys surdaster. The sequence continues at coordinate 1,456,777 of NW_021621002.1, forward strand.
AGCAATTGAGCCATCTAAAGTCACTGTCTCACTGAGACAGTCTTCCCTACTCAAGCTGATTTTGGCAAAAGAGTTCCCTTACTATGGTCAGACAGACCAAGTGAGTAACTTGGCATTGCTAGACACAAGGCCACATCCACGCGGATGGATTCAGTGCTGTGTTCTGAGATGTGGATAGAGAACAGAGAAATTGAATTTTGACAGGATCCTTACTTTTTTTCATGCTAATATGAACTTTGAGCACATAACAGGTGTTTAAAAAAAGTGTAAAAATTAAGATAGTGAAGTTCAGGTTCGAAAGCACTCTTTCTGCTTACATTATTGTCATAAAATGTTTCAGTCAGCATTAGTTCAGTCTTTAAATTCATAGACATGGCTGAAGAGCCAGCCAGTCTTCAGCAGCGTTCCTAGCATCCTGGTATTGGTACGCAATCGCAAGTCACGTGTCATTTGCAAATTGTGTCTGAGAAGGGCAAACCATTCTGACTGGCTGCAATTATCTGATTATTTTCTCTTAAGTTCAGGCATGCACCCCAGATGTAATTGTCAGTAATGCTGCCCTTACATGCTTTGTACATTAAAACGGTGACATTCCTGTAAATTTAGAACTGATACTTACAGTAACTATTAACTTTACATTCTCAATGCAAAAGCCAAGAAGTTTCAAACAGTTTAATGTAAGGCCCAAAAGGTGCACATTTTATTGGAGAATGTTAACTTTCGAGTATCCTCTGTAGAAATTTTTTTGTTTTAAAAAAATGACAATAATCAAGGCACAATAATAGAGATCAGATTATATTTTATACTTGATGGAGTTGCATACTAAAATTCATAACACTAGAAAATGTAACGCCTATAATCTGCATTAAAAGTGTAGTTACTTAATTTTGTGCAGTTTTTTGACACTTTCAGAGTTAAAGAAAAGGTTACCTTGTATCTTGTGGGTGTGAGTGAAAATCAGAAGACAGCTTTGATGAGGCAAAATTTCACAAGAAGCAAAATTCCAAAACTGTACTCAAGGATATCCTGAGAGGTGACACTCGCTAAAGAATCAAAAAGCTTTACCAATGGAATAGGATGTCACAGAGCAACAAGGTTCCTTTTCTTGATCTCAGCTGTAGGTTTTGTTCTGAGCCGGAATGCCACATGCCAACCAAGCCACTGCTTTTTGCAAATCACTGGAAGAATTGTCTCATTTTAAATAGAAATGCCATTTTAGTTTTATGTCCCAAGCTTCCACTCTCTAACAGTAAATTCTACCTCAGCCTCCAGTTTTACTCAACCATTGAAGATTGGTCCTCTACTAGATTGGTTGTACTTACTACAGATTATAAAAACGTATGTCCCAAAAGTGGAAATTTTGCCAGAGGCAGGGATCAGGGATCATGGGTAAAGGAAGTCTCTTGTTCACTTTGCCTTAGTGGGTACCTTCCAGTTAGTAAACAAATATGCTTCTGGAGAAAAGCCCCTGCTGCTTAAATGGCCATCTTTGACATCTCTTCACTGGACCCTCAATGTGCCTCTTTAGAAAAGGGCATAAACTAATTGAATGCTAGCCTTGAATTGTCCCATGGTAGCCAGACAGAAATTGTACTGCGTGAGCCCTGCTGCCTCCTTTAGGGAACGTCTTTGTTCCCAGGATCATTTGAAACCCAATGCTGTCCAGTTTTACTTGACCCTAGGAGAAAGCTTACATCTGGATTATGTTGTCACTAAAACCTGAAACAGGCACTCCTTTCTTTCCCACATTCTTCTATTTTGATGGCCATGTATATATAAAGAGACTCACTAATATGGATAGTTGTTTGTTTCATGTTTAATTTTAAAGTTGCAAAGCTATATGTACCAAATCTTCACTTTGTACAATGAGCTAATGTGTTGAAAAGAAAACACAGAACATTACCAAATTCTCAGAATGGTGAAAACAATCAAAAGGAGAGAACAACTGGTTCCACACAACTATTCTGTTTTGAGTTTTAAAGAAAACTAAAACTTGAGAAAACGAAAGAGTTTGAGCAACATCAACCCAACTCTCCCTATCTCTTAATTCCATAGCAGAGACAGGAACTGTAAAACTCCAACGCAGTGGGGATCATTACAGTGCCAAGATTGTGGGATTGCACATCAGGCTCCAGCACAGCACATGGACCAGGCCCAATGATCCTGGGAAAGGAAACTCCATGTAGTGTGGGAAACACTTCTGTTGGCGACTTTGTAAGTTTGTTTAATTTTTCTTTTGAATTATTTCTTCATTTTTCATGTGGGCACAAGCCATGGATAAGCTACAGAGTGCAGAGGTCTATTCTTTCCTTCCACGAGCTGAGGTCTGAGGATTAATTTAGGTCATCAGGTTTAGTAGCAGGTTGTCTTTACCGACTGAGCCACCCATTTCAGCCAACTCCATTCTTGGTTCTTTTGTGGTTAAAATATCAAATCGGATAGGTCAGATGACCTGATTCTCATCTTAGCTCTGTTGCAGTCTGAACTTCGAAGGAATTCTCAAACTTATTTTATACTGTATTCCGTGACTCTTGGAACAGTTGTAGAACAACTAGTTCATATGGAAGAATTAATGGAGAGTCTATTCAAAACAACCACTGATTATATTTTCCAGCTCCTCTTTTTTGTTTTTTTCCTTATCATTATCCTGTCAAGAACTGTCATGTGAATGAAAGAAATCACTAATTTTTCTAGTCTTGGTACCATAGTGCCTAATTTTAGGTCAATTTGATACAAGCTAGAGTCATTTGGGAAGTAGAAACCTCAGCTGAGGAAAAGTTCCCATCAAATTGACCTATGGAAAAGCCTGCAAGACATTTTTTTTAAATTAGTGATTGATGTGGGAGGACTCAGCCCATTATGTATGATGATGTCCCTGGGCTGGTGGTCCTGGGTTCTATAAGAATGGAGGCTGAAATCACAAGAAGGGAAGGAGAGAGGGACCTGGGAGGGAAAGTGGATGGGGACAGGGAGAAGAGGGGAACATAATCTGGTATTGTGTGTGGGAAAGGACTGAAGCCCTGAGGGCCAGCAGAAAAAATAGAAATAGGCAACTTTGGAAGGTAGGAGTGTGAGGGGACCCTCCCAGAATGTACCAAAGACCTGGGAGTTTAAAGGATGTCAGAACTCAAAGGGAGGGACCTTAGATGAAATGCCCTACAGTGGGGAGAGGGAACTTGTGGAGCCCATCTCCAGAAGAAAGACAGGGCATTAAGTAAGGGATGGGGTTGCCATCCTACAGTCAAAACTCTGACCCATAATTATTCCTGTCTGAAAGAAATGCAGGGATGGAAATGGAGAGAAGCCTGAAAAAAAGAAGGTCCAGCGACAGGCCCAAAGTGGGATCCAGCTCAAGGGGAGGTCCCAAGGCCTGACACTATTACTGAGGCTATAGAGTGCTTACAAAAGTGACCTGTCATGACTGCCCTATGAAAGACCCAACAAAGGAGCTGAAAGTCAGATGCAGATATTTGAACCCAACCAATGGACAGAAGCTGCTGCCCACTGTGGTTGAATTAGGGAAAGGCTGGAAGAAGCTGAGGAGGAGGGTGACCCTGTAGGAAGACCAGCAGTCTCAACTAACCTGGAACCCCTAGATTTCTCAAACACTGGACCACCAACCAGGCAGCATATACCAGCTGATATGAGGCCCCCAACACATATACAGCAGAGGACTGCCGGGTATGGGTTCAGACAGAGAAGATGCACCTAACCCTCAAAAGACTGGAGGCCTCACGGAGTTTAGAGGTCCGGTGGGATAGATGGTGAGGACATCCTCATGGAGACACGGGTGCTGGGAGGATGTATGGGATGTGGAAGGGGACCAGGAGGGAAATAAAATCTGGAGTGTGAATGAATGAATCAAGTTAGGGGGGAAAGAGCCTTTGTTTTATTTTACATTTCTAGTATCTAGTCCATCACTGAGGGGAAGTTTATATAAAAACTTGATCCATAGACAAGATCATGGAGAAACAAATGGATAGATGCTGCTTGTGTACATCCAGGTTTCTTCTGTTCTTTATAGTTCAGGACCTCCTAACTAGGGAAATTGCTACCCCAGATGAGATGTTTCCTTTTATATAGTTACAAATAGAGAGATTCACTTTGAATGAACAGAACATGGTCACAGACCAGTATGATAAAGACAAATACTCAAATGAGGCTCTTTTCCCAGGTTTTACACAGTTTTTAAAGTTGACATTTAAGACTAACCATTATACTAAACAATACAAGAGGGTTTTGTTGTTGTTGTTGTTTTGTTTTTCTGGTAGAGAACAGATTTGACACTCTTAGTTGTAGATAACCCATGTTGTCTTGAAATAACTCAGTAGGATAGCAGAAAACTCTGGAAGTGTGAAAATGCAGTACCTTCTCCAACTGTGGGGATGTAGAGTCTCTGAGGCATGCTAGAGGTTTTTAGCAGGGTCTTGCAATTTCTTTCACGTGTACTTACTTGATCTCATGGGAACACGCTTCAGTTTCTAGCACTGTTCACCCCTTTTGAATGTTTTGAATGGTCAAGAAGGTAACCTTACAAAGGAAGAACAACCCTGACGTAGCCCACAGGGACCCTGACAGATCTACAGAGATCTCTTCAACCACCTCCTTGAGTCTCATCTCACCCTTGTTATCAGAGCTGTTCTGCAGCCCTTCGTGAGATTTATAATGTCATCCACCCTTGCCTTCCTCTCCTCTACCCTTTTTATACACTGACTCCCCCAGCAGTAATTCTTAGGAAATGGTTCTTTTAGGCTACCATTCTGGTAGGACCTGCCTATTTCCAGCTCTGGCATTGCTCACAAATATTTATTAAAAAAAATCTAGGCTCATATTCTCTAAAAGATTATTATTAATGCCTTCAAGATTACTCATTTCACTACTAAAAATAAGACTCTAACCCTGAGAAGGTGACGCATTAAGAGAAGTAGAGAATGGGCACCACCTCACTGTGTCTTTGGGTCACATTCCTGTAAGTGACATAGCTTATCTGGCCTAATCTTCTACCCTTCTTAGACTCTCCTAATCCCCTGGACTCAAACCTGCCATCCACTGTCCCCTGCATCCCTGCCATATCACTGAATACCCCTTTATATCCAGTATCTAACTGAAATCCAGGTATGCTTTCCATTGTCAACCTCTCAAGCCAGAACCTTCTGTCCCCTCTATCATACAAATTGAACTATATATTTGGGGATGCTATACATTTATTTTGTGTTCATCTTGCTGTTTTATGCTCCTGCTTTCTCTGCATATGTCATCAGGCCATGGAATCATGAAAATCCACTGCCTTCACCCTCATACACTGCCAATAACAAAACCGCTTTCCCGTCATCTTTCTGAAACATTTCCTTGTCAATGTAGATGGTCTAGAAACCCTCTAACCCTTGGTCCCTCAGTCCATTATGTTTTCACGCTGTTTCCACTCAATTCCTTTACTCACACTTTATTCATCATTAGAAAATGGCTTCCCAAATCCCAATTCAAGCATCTGCTATTGCTTCTATTCTATTCAGAATTTCTTTGGACACCATCTTTGTTCCTTTTGGGTTACTGGTCCTTCACTAGGTCATTCTACCCATATTAAAACACGCTATAATATGATTCATCTTACAATAATCCTCCACCTGCCCTCTCAAATCCTCCACCTTGGTTCTATAGACCAGTGATGATGACTCCCAATCTCAACTTTCCAAACCTTACCCATCCTCTGAATTTCAGGCCATGCTCTTCTCCTTTACTTGACATTTCCACATGAATACTTGTAGACAAACTTAGTATGTCCCACACCAAATTCTTCATTGTTTCCTGGGTTCTATTCTTATTCCCAAATGTATTTCCCCTCTTTTAGCATTCTGTCATAATAAATTTTATTCCCATTAGCATAGCTGCTTCATCAAGAACTACAAGCCTGCCCTGATTCCTAAACTCCATTCATCTTTCAAATTTAATACTAAAATAGAGGATTACCATATAGCTCAAGATATCCATTTCCACTTCTATCAACCTGACATAAATGTAACTCACAGTCTCTCTTGGGTTTAGTAGGTGGCCCCTGTCCACACACAATCCACACCATCCCTATGTGACTGAGTAAATCATTAGTGCTTCAATGTCTATGCTTACCATTTTAAAATCTCTAGAAAATGTAGTTATCATTTCCTCTTAATAGAAACAAATTTTAATTGAGTTTTTAAAAACTACACTTCTAGAATTTCTTCCTACTTCGTGTCAAAGCATTCTTTCTCAAGTTTGTTTCCAGTTTTCTAGATTCTAAGTTTTGGGTGTTCCATGTCTCAACCTAGTGGCCATTTTTTCTTCTGTCTACAACTTCTCCCTATGTCTGTATTCATGTCTGTATTTGTTTCACTGTAACCCATAACTCACTGTAAATTACTATTTTAAGGTATTGGTTTTCTTTGGTCTGTTTTTATCCATCAATTTAGTCACCCTGTTTTTTTAACCTACCTTAATCCCCCTGAGAGTTTTTTCAGGACAGATGTCTTCTTAATCTTATCATATTGGTGTAAGTAACAAATGTGTACTTACTGAAAGGGTGTATATGTCAATGAATACCCGAAATAACTGAGTAATATCAAGGCAAAGCTGATTAAAATAGGTAAGGCTAGAAAAGAGGCTGCTACTACACATTTATCAGGAATGGTTCACAGTATCAAGGAGTAATGCATAATAGATATGAATTAGAAAAATAGTGTGATTTTACATACATTTGGACACAAACAAATAATATTCTTATCATAGTAAGTACTGCCTAAAATATGGTCTAAAACTATCTGAATACTTCCTTTTCGCTTCTCCTATTAGCCTCTCAACAGCTGATAAGCAAATGAAAGATTTAATCCATCACCAGGGAAACAAAAAGCTTGCAGTTTCCAGTTTAATTAATCAACAAATAGCTGTCAATTGGCTGTATGACACTAGACATGTAGTTTCAAGTTTTCCTGGAATGTAATTTCTATTCACATAATAGGAAGGAATTGAATGAGATGAGATAATTTTGTAATTTCATTATCCTATTTTCATCTTCTCCACAGATTATTTAATATGTGGCTAATGGTACTCACACTTAAAATATTTTAAAATTATATTAAACAAAATTACATGAAGAGGAATAATAAGCCATTGTTCCTACTACTCATAAATTTGGAAGATGCAAAAGCTCAAACAACAAAGTCAAGCCAGGAATGCCCTTATGCTCTTTATTCTTATCCAAGTCTTGAAGTCCCACAAACACTACTAAAGATTTCCAAATGATTCATGAAAGTAGAGGCAGATCCTTGGGAAGAGCATGTTCCATCAACACTCTGCTGAGAGGAACAGGCCGTCTGTGATGACTTGTTCTGTGGGTGGTTTCCTCCCACCATGAATATGTGAAGGTACCTCACTCTTGCCATTTAGGAGCAAGCTGGATTTCAAGACAAGACGTTTGTGCCCCAGCTGGAACCTAATGTCAGCCTTTCTGAACTTGGAGTTAACATCTTTTACTAGGGAAAATAAGCACAAGATTATTAGTTGAAAGACCACATACACCGTTTCCAGGAGACCTGCAACAGCTTCAAGATGGATGACATCAGTCCTACTAGCCCATCCACTGCTAGCACTGTGCTAGTCACTTCCTAACGTTGAAGCTTTAAAAAAATTTTTGCTCAGTGACTTCCTTGACTTTTCCCTTGGTTGCCCTGATGTCCTTTCCACATTGGCTTTGCCTCATCCTGCCAAGGAAGGGAAAACAGAAAAGCCGAGAGAACAGCAGGGATGCTCACATAGCTCGTCTTCTATTCTTCTATGGCTACAGTCTAAGTTCCTTCAAGTCTATCAAACTCTGAAAACGGAGAACTAAGGTTCACCAATGTGTTCTCCTCTCTAATCATGTTGGCTGCAGGTCCTGCTACAAGCAGTAACCATCTCTTCCCTGGATCCTGTTTTATCGTTCTAAAATAGGACTTATTTTTGAGCTCTTCTCTCCTCCAATGTGTCCAACTTGTACAAACCCCGACTATAGCACTCACCACACGCAAGTGAAATGGTTCACTTCATGACTGCCTCCTCCATTATGTAAATGCATTAACTGAAGGCAAAAACCATGAAATTCCTTTTGGATCCCTGGTACTTAAGCCAGGATACAAGCGATTATAGATGATTAGCAATAGCTGCTTAATGAATGAAACAGTGATGTTTGCCTGACCTTGGATTCTATGTTCTTAGTAGTGCAAATTATGACGTATTCATCTTTGTGATGTCTATCATGTTAAAGATGGCATTGCATACCAGAAGTTATTCATAAAGTACATTGTAAAAGTTAGCCATTATGAGTAAATGAGTACAATAATGGCATTTACTAATTTAATTCAATTAAATACGTGGGTGCCTACTGTGTACAAGAGAAATTTTAAGAAGCTTAGGGTTGGTTATGAGAAATTACAACAGTTAACTATAGTGAGAGATGCAGGAGAATGTGCATCCTAACAGAAGCACAGAACCATTTCTCAAGTACTTTAAGAAGATCTTTTCATTTATAAATACATCAGGATTCTCAGAAAGGAGACAGCAGGAAAGATCTATGGAAGGGACATGTGATAAAGCCAAACTGAAGGGTCACTTATGCACAATAATCACCAGTTAAGATGGCATCTTAGTTTTAACACTCAAGAGCATATGTTTGTCACAAATAGGTGCGCACACACACCTATTAGAGTAGCCAAATCTAGAACACTTATCACCAAGTGTGGGCAAGGATATAGCGCATCAAGAATACTCATTCACTGCTGGTTGGAGTAAGAACTACTGTAACCACTTTGGAAGACAGGTCAGCATGGTCTTACATATGACCAGCAATTACACTCCTGTATATGACTATTTTATTACATACGATATACATAATATACATACTTCTTTACCAAGAAGAGTTGAAATCTTACACTCATACAAATTCCTTTATGGCAGCTTTATTCATGATTGACAAAATTTGGGGGTGGGGGTGGGGAAGGGTGTCCCTGAGAAAGAGAATAAATAGGTTATGGTTATCTATAATAGATACAACCTACCAAGCCATAAAAAGATATCAAGGAGACTGAAATTCATATGGTTAAACAAAAACCAGTCTCCAAAGCCATATACTTCCTGAATCTAAATATATGGCTTCCTAGGCAGAAAACTATGAATTCAGGAAAATATCAATAATCATTAAGACTTACAGCAGGGAAAACAATGAATAGGGAGAACACAGAAGACTTTTTAGGGTAGTGAAATGACTCTGCGTAATACAACAATGTTTTATAAATGGCATTATGCATGTGCTCAGTCCCATTGAATGGACACAGAACATGAGTAATAATGCAAACTGTGGGCTTTGGGTGATGATAGTTTCTCAATGTGGTTTCTTAATTGCAACAAGATGTTGCCATTTTGAGGGATTTTGACTATGAGGAAAACTATAGATAGAGGGAACAAGATGTATATGAACTCGACCTTCTAGATTTTGTTGTGAAACAAAATCTACTTTTAAAAATAAAGTATGGATATTATGTATATCATATGTAATAAAATAATCCATATACAATAACTAGTCAACTAGTTACTTTAAGATCATGAGTTGAATACATCTTTAGTTTAAAATAATATATTGTTACACAAGTAGAATTGTATCATATTTCAATCCCATGGTACACAATTACAATGACAGAAATAAATAAAAAAGGCTCTGACAGAAAAACTACCAAAACGAAGGAAGAAAGAAAGGAAAGAGGGAGGGAGGGAGGAAGGGAAGGAAAGAAGGAAGGAAGGAAGGAAAGAAGGGAGATGGCAAATGAAGGGAAGAGAAAGAAAGGTAAGAGAAGAGACTAGAAATGGTTAGTAGTTTAAAAAGATTAAGGCCTAAGCATTCACCTGTGTCTAAATTCATTTTCTACCCTCATCAATTACACAGGCAACCTCCAAGACAATTCATCCTCTATCATCACTTTAACAACATCTTTCCTTTTCCACTTTGATCGTAACCACTGAATCTCAAGAAATCAAGAAATGGGAGATCTTATTTCTGGTAAATTATTATAAGAGACAGTAAGGTATCACCATGTTTTCTTTTAATGAGTACATTCAGGAAACAAAACATGTCCTAGAGAAAATACACACATACAAAAATAAGCTGCTGGTGTGCTGATGAAGAGATATTTGAAGGAAGATGGGCAGGTTTGGATAAACTTAAGGTGTTTTCATCTTTGGAATTCTACCCTGAAAGTACCCATCACTCACTTCATAGAAGGAATCTTAAGTGCAAGCCTGTTTCTTACCTCTGTTTATAACTAGACTTTACTATCTCAACTACAGAGATCCATTAAACGCAAAAGAAAGAGGTTGAAACATGAATTTCTAGCTATACCCACTTGAAATCTTGTGCATTGCCCAACATTTCCATAAGTGGCTACCAGAAGTTTCTGGCACCCAATAACACATCTCCACATCCCAACATTCCCAGTCACCTATGTTTTAATCATTCATCTGTAATGGGTAATTCAAAGCAGCTTTCCCTTAATGTTGACAACCATGAATGGCCAAATAACAGAGAAAGGAGTATAGACAGGAAATTAACTAAGGGTTGTTAGATGTCTCAAAAAGAGAAGCCAAAAAGTACTAACAACACTTTTCCCAGTGAGTAACTAACTGGCTCTATGTGAAATTACAGAAAAGATACAGCTATTAGACAAAGACTGTATCTGAAATAAGAGTCCCCATCGGATGACTTTGAGATGTGATTCTGAGGAGTTTAGGATGTAGAACAAGCAGGGTATCCTGACAAACAGTGGATGAAGAGTTGGTTTATAAGCAACAGCTGTTTACTTCATGTCGTCCTTCAATACACAAGGAAAGACTTTACGTTTCATCTTTAATAAGATGCTTTTGTTGCTAGACTTTAAACACATTATTCAATCCTTGCTTAAACGTTATTTTCCTAGTTTGCTAAGTTTGTAAAATGTCATAAGATAATGTTGATTTGTGTGAAATCATTCTACTATTTAATGTGGTTATTGTAGTAAGTCGCGTTCATTGATTTTCCGACTGTTACATGAATTTTGCAGGCCTAAAACAAAATCAACTAGATCCTGATGTGGTGTGTCAATTTATATATCCACGAAACTGATTTTGCTCATATTTTATTTTTTCATTTGTTATTTATTTACATTTCAAATGTCCCCTTTCCTGGTATCCCCTCCACAATACCCCTTCCCCCAATTCTATCCCTCCTCCACTTTGCCTCTATGGAGGTGCTCCTCCATCCACCCACATACCTACTCCTGCTTCACCACTCTAGCATACCCCTATGCTGGGGAATCAAGCCTGCATAGGACCAAGGGTCTTCCCTCCTGTTGATGGCAGATAAGGCCATCCTTTGCTACATATTTAGCTGGAGCCATAGACCCATCCATATATACTCTTTGGTTGGTGGTTTAGTCCCTAGAAGCTCTTAGTGGTCTGGTTAGTTGATATTGTTGTTCTTTCTATGGGGTTGCAATCCTCTTCAGCTCTTTTATTCCTTCCCCTAACTCTTCCATTGGGATCCCTGGGCTCAGTCAGACAGTTGGCTTTGGGTATCTGTATCTGTACTAGTCAGGTGCCAGCAGAGCCTCTCAGGGGACAGCTATCCCAGTCTCCGATCATTTGCTCATATTTTAATTTGGTTTTTAATTTTCTTATTAGTGAAGGCAATAAGCCAGAATTTTTCTTTCTTATAAAATTATTGCTAAATACCAATAGCAAGATGGATTAGCTGTATAAAATGTTTGAAAAATGTCTTGTTTTTTTCTAGATGGGATAGAAGTATGGACTAATTCCTTAAATATTTGCATTTACCAATGAGGTCACCTTTATCCATAGAAGGCTTATCATTACAAGTTCTTTATTTTTATTTATGAGACTATATCCCCCTACTTAATCCCAATTCTTCTGCCTCTACCTCTGGAATGGTGGGATTGCAGGGATAAACCATCATGCTTGTCTAGATTTTATTTGTTATTATAATATAGTTCAGGCTTTCTACCAGCGCATCAGTTTCATAAGTAAATTGTTCTAAGATTTCCCATTTGTTTTATGCAACTTCTCAACTGTATGGCAAAAGTTGTTCATAGTATCATACTAATTTCATATTGTGTGGATCACTGGTGATATTCAATGTTTCATTATAAGTCTTGGAATTTGAGAGTAATTCCTATTTTCTATACAGATAGGAATGGGCAGAGTATGTTTAGAAATAAAATACTTAAAATTTTAAGGTTAACTATTGGAAAAATGAAGATATAGTAGCTTATTTCAGCCAATGGAAAATAGATGATGAAATATCAGAAGTTAAAAACAATCAGTGAACAGTAGAGTCAGGAAAGGCACAGTTAAATTGACAGAAAATACAAACTGAGGTCATGTAGACCTTATGTGTCTATGAAAGTAGTACAAATGTGTTGCATTTACATAGGAAATGATAGACAAACTCTGATGGAATGTTGTTAAAGTACAGCTGGTGACACTTAAAGGAGAAAGATTTATGAAACAAAACAAACAGAGGAGGAAGGTTAAAATGAAGAAAGATATACCCCCAGAGAAATCCTTTTTAAAAACAGCTATATCAATATTAATTTAAAACAAAATTGAACTCCAGGTAAAAGGTATTAACTTGACAGATATGCACATCACCTTGTAAGATACAATTATGTGTTGCATAGCAACAGGAGAGCAGCCTTAGGAAGCTTCATTAGGTGGCTTCTGTCTAGGTGTAAACAACATAGAGTGTGCACATGCAAACTACAACAGCCATGACATCAGCACTACGTTGTTTTGCAGGTCACTGTCATATATTCCTTCCATCAGGACAACATGTCATTGTGCAGCACATGGCTGTATTCATATTCCAGAAGGATAGATTATGGATGTTTGTACCTAGTATATAACTTCTGAAAACACAAAGCAAAACAGAAGAGGTGATTGAAGCAAAATTTGAGACTGTAAATCATATTAGAAACGTTCAATACAACCGTTCTCAGAACTGACAGCTGAAGTAGAAAAATAGACAAATACAAATAACATACTTAACAGACTTGGGGGAAAAATATAGCTCAACCCCTTGTAATCAAGCATTACACTGGAACATAAGGTCCCCATTTGAGGCTTTTAGTTTTGCACATAAAAAGACATTAAAAACAGACTCAGAGATTGTTTTTTAAACGATAACTCAGTTGCTTGCCTTGCAAGGACAAAGACCTGAGTTTGATCCCCCCCCAAAAAAACTGTTAAAAATAAAGCTAGGTGAGGTGGTCTAGGGACTTATACTCTTAGTCCTGGAGATGTAGAAACAGGAAGATCTCTGTCTACCAGACTAGCCTACCAGCTTCATATTTTTCTTGAATTCTGGAGGGATTCTGTGTCAAGAAGAAAAAGGCCTGAAAACCTGAGAAACTACAGCTGAGGTGTCCTTTAGTACCCACACACATATGTACACCTACCAGCACACACATGTGTATGCAAACATACATGAATGAGCACATCATTTTTGTACACATGCACACATAAAAAGTTAAAACTAAAATGGACTCCAAAGGAAACTCAGAAACAATTTTATTTGAGTTTGAGAGAAAAAGTTCAATCCCCACAGGGCAGAGAAGAAAACCTTAGCAGTTCCTGGAAGCAGACAGAAAAGGTGAGAGGAGGCGATGATTTTGAGTTGAGAGTTAAGAAAGCCAGTCAGTCTAGCAGTGACTTATTTTTGGATAAGAAGATACTCACTTGGGAGAAAACACCAATTTAAAATACTTAAACCCCTACTTCACACAGTTAGCAGGAATAAATTCCAGCTGAAATCATAAGGTAAAGGAACAACAAACAAACAAACAAAGCTATGAGAAACACAGGAAAGCACTGTTAGAACTTAGAGCAGAGAAGTCCTGGTTAATCAAGATAAAAATGAAAAACTATTTAGAACAAAAGATGCTTAAATTTGGCTGTATCAAAATATAAGTGTTTCTGATTAACATGATGCTATCTGTGATAATAAAAGCATCAGAAATGGAGTTGTGTAAAATATGAGAATAATTAACCAGAGAAGAGGCAAATGGGGTTCATGTGGACACAAAAATCAAAAAGAGCTGCCAAGTCTCTGCTCTGTGGGTGTTTTCTATGGAAGTTAAGAAGTCAGCTGCCTCAGTTCCTCAGAGTTTTGAATGTGCTATAGTCTCTGGTTAGAATAAAAGCCCTAAGGAAAGACCCTCCATATTGCCCTAAGTATGTGCCTGTGCTGGATAGCATTTATGTCACCTTGACACAAGCTAAAGTCCACTGAGAGGTCAAAACCTCAATTAAAAAAGTGCTTCCATAAGATTCAGCAGTAGACAAGCCTCTCAGGCATTTTGTAAGCTAGCGATTGATATGGGAAACCCGAGCCCTTTGTGTCTGAGGATATCTTTGGGCTGAGGGTCATGGGTTCTATAAGAAAGCAGGCCAAGCAAGTCATGAGGAGCAAGCCAGTAAGCAGCGCTCTTCCATGACCTCTGCATCAGCTCCTGCCCTTCTTGAGTTCCTGTCCTAACTTTCTTCAGTGATGAGCAATGCAATGATAAGCTCAAGCCAAATGAGCCCTTGCCTCCCCAACTTGGCTTTAGTTATGGTGTATCATCGTAACTATAGTAACTCTGACTGAGACACTAAGACAGAGGCTATTACTGGGAAAAGCTCAGGAGAGCTGTGCAGTTTCCCTATGTTCAGGCACGTAGAATCTGTGGGAAGACACTTGATAGGGTGGGAAAAATGAGAGACAATTCCCCAAGCATTCCAAGACACGCAATGAGGAAGAAGAAGAAGCCACACATAGCCAGACAAAGAGGTGGGAAAACTGTCTCTGCTAATGAATAAAGGAGTCTCCAGACTAGAGATGAAAATAGGACAAACAACATAAACACCACAGGTCTAAGTTTGGGTTAAGGAAGATTCATTTCCTCTCCCCAACCATCTAAAGCCAACAGGAGCCAAAACTAGAAATAACAACAAATCATTAGGAGAAGAAATGACTAATACAAGTACCCAGAGGTAGAGCAAGTTGAAGGACTATGAGAGACTTCAGTAATTATAGTAGATATATGGACTATACTGATGTTCTCTCTTTAATGTATGTTTTCTTTAAAGAAAGCAATTTGTATCCATTCATCAAAAGCCTAATGGATAATACCCACAAAACAAGTCAGTCTGTGTCCTCTCCATCGCCCTTCCCCCCTTCCTCTCTCTCCCTCCCCTTGTTTATCCCTGCTTTCTCTCCCCCTCCTTCCCTCTCTTTCCTCTCATATCCCTCCTTGTTCCTCTCTCCATCTCTCCATATTTTTTATTATCCCTGGCTTTCTTTCTCCCTCTCATCAACTTCAACAGTTTGGGGGACTCCCTGTAACCTCCAAACATACATCCGGAATGTCTTTCATAATCAGGTCCCAGAGAAGTTGGAATATCTTTGGAAGATATATAGGAAGTATTCTGTATTGGCAAGAAAGATGCTAATTTTCTATTTATTAGATTTTTTCTTTCTAAATATTTATCAACTTGGTTGGGCAAATTTTATAATGCACCAGAGACAAACCTATGGCTAGTAAACACAGTAGAATTCCCAAAGTGCTGAAATCATGTTCTGGTATTTTGGCCAGTTTTTCTTAGTTCTGTTTGTTTGTTTTCTTTTCCTTTTCTTTCTTTTTTCTTTCTTTTTTTTTTTTGTATGTGCAAAATATATCTGTGTCCCATTCCCTGGGGCTCGTTGGCATCCTAGAGGAGATTGTCCTAAGGATGACTAGCCGCACTGGACAGCCAAGAGAGGAGTGCAGGGAGAAACTCTTTAGTTTGGAAACTGCTAAAACGAAACTGTTCATATCGTCATACTGAGGCAAGAACCACTCAACCCCAAACTGTTCTGATTGTGTTGATGTCTGCTTCCCATCTTAATGAGTAAATTCCAACATGAAACCCTTTTCTGCCTGTGGCAGTAAGGCAACAATAAATGGTTGATGATGTTTCAGTAGGCTATTACAGTAAAAATATTTTTACTGGATATTTTATTTACATTTCAGATGTTATCTCGTTACCCCATCCCCCTCACCCAGGAATCCCCTATTCTATCTCCCCTCCTCCTGCTTCTATGAGGATGTTCCCCGACCCACCCACCCCACCCCCACCTCCCCACCCTCGAATTCCCCCACACTGGGCGTCTAGCCTTCATAGGACCAAGGATCTCCTCTCCCACCTATGCCCGTCAAGGCCATCCTCCTCTACATATACAGCTGGAGCCATGGGTCCCTCCCTATGTGCTCCTATGTGCTCCCAGGCTGGTGGTTTAAACCCTGGGAGCTCTGGTTGGTTTATGAGAAGTTCATACTCATTGATTCACTCAGTGCCTTCTCCAATTCTCATCCTTTAATCAAGTTGCCAGTCTCAGCAATTAAACAGAGTAGCCAGTTGCATTTGAATTTCAGGTGTTAAACAAGATAATAACACCCTCTCCCCCCACACACACCACACACCCTGAATGCATGCCAACCATACAGTTTGGAGCATTAGTGTGGCCAGTGAATTATTTGGGACAGATTTCAAAAGAATCAAACCAAGAATCAAATAAAGATTGTGAATCTAAGAGTCAAAGGTAACCAAGTCTTCTTCATTTTATTTTGTAAAGCTGCCCTGAAGGCCCAGTCTCTGTTCTGTCTAGGTTTTTGCTTGCACACACAGTTTATGCGTGTGTGTGTGTGTGTGTGTGTGTGTGTGTGTATGCACACGCACACACGCTCACACATACACACACCACATTTTTGCATGTCTCTAGTACACTAAACTCATTCATCATGCTTTGTCAATTCATTTTTTAGTTGAAAATGAGAATAACCAGTGAAAAGAAGACACAAAAATCCCAATAAGTAAAGAAGAGGTAGCAAAGGAAGGCACACCATTTCTACATCATTCCATGAAAACTTTGCTGGAGCAGTATTGGATCCTTAAGGGATGAAACCTAACAAGTTTGAACCTGAAGCATCAGACCTTTCCATGTCAATAGCAGCCACTCAAGCAGTACCACATGAAGGTATCCAGGCTGGAATCCCTGGCAATTGGGTCACTTTACCAACTGCTAATGGCTTTCTTCCTGGGAGTCACCCAGTCATACAGTTGCAGGTAAGGGATCTCAGAACACGCTCAAACTGCCCTCTCACTCCAACAGGGGAAAGTGAGAGCAGAGCTTTGACACCTCCCACAGACTGGGATAAGGGAGATTATGAGAATCACTGTAGAAGAGTGAAGGGATCTCAGCCTAGAAGTGGGCTTGGAACTTGCTGTAGTTGCTGTGAGAATGTGGAGAGCTTGGAATTTTCTATTTCCTGCCTTACCATCACTAAGATGGAAAACTGGTGACCCAAGTGACCCAGGTTTCTATCTGCTCCTACTAAAAAGCTAATAGTTATGAAAACCCAGAATGATGTGCTTGCCAAAAGCCGTCCATTGTTAAGTTCAAGGTGAAAACACATAATGACTCATTCCCTCTCCCTTCATCTCTATAAGAAAAAACAAGTAACAGAAAATACAAATGATGGGATTATTAGTCACAAATTCTGGGCTGTGAGGAAGAGTGTGGGAAACGACGCAGTGGCTCTGTTGTCTTTTTATTTCTATGAAACTGCTTGTTTCTTCAGTGCCCTTTGACCTGCTGGCAGTGACACCAGGCCTGAATGCAATGCTCGACTGCACTTTCCTAAGGAAGGCAAGCAACTTGTCTTTATTTGGTTACCATGGTTATGTTACTGCCTGCTGCCAATCCAGTGATTTGCATTGCAAACCATAACTGGAAATAAGGACAGTGGGACTTGGTATTCAGGCTTGATAGATTCAAAGCACAGAAACATAGATTGAAAAGTTTCAAGGGAGCTAGGCATAAACACGCACACTGCTCCAGTCCCTGGAAGGGTGATGAAACTAAGAGGACAGCCCAAGGGCACCTACTGTTCATGGGACTTCAGTGGGTGTGATACCTTTAAGTACATTCAAGGGTTTGACTGTCTAAAGGAAGAGATAAAGAAGTAAATCCAAAATGATAGTATGGTTGCATAGAGCAGGAGGACACTGCCCAATTGGAAATTTGCATAAAGCAGCCTGGAAGTTACATTTTCTGCAGTTGGTCCTGAGTAAGAACAGGAGTCAGCTACTAAGGAGACAGCAGGAATGGGAAAAAGCCAAAATCAGACATTCTCCAGTTCCTAGCTCAGGACAAAATGGGAAAAGGCAAACCGGGGTGTGATGCCACACATTCCTACATTTTCACTAAGTAAATTATTTTCATTATTTTGATCTCTTGAGACTCACTTAGCAATTCTATACTAGGATAGCAAGGTTAAGGAAACAAACCCCTTAAAGATCTGAAATTTGACAGATCAAAAACAGAATTTAGGGATGCTCTGCAGTTAGTCTAAGGTATCTGGAACCTGACAGAGTACTTCTCTGATACAATTCTTCTGCCATTAACAAGCTGTCCTGGGGAATCAGGGTAAAGGAAGATGCAGTATTAATGTGGCCTAATTTACTGAATTCACCTGCACCATATGTCTGCCTGGGTAGATTTAGAATGACTAAGGAACTAAGCATAAACCCATTTCTTCTGTATGGAGAGCAGGAGGAAGAGGGTGGTTAAAGAGAGACACAGCATGTGCACAAATCTAAATGCAAGGGGTAAAATGGTCCAGCTGAAGACTTGCAAGAGTCGGTAATATAGTAAGAGACAAGTCAAGTAACATAACCACAGAAGGAAAGAGTAATTAGAACACGCACAACACACTTCACATCCCAGTAAGAATACAAACTTAATTTGGAGGGCAGTTGGAAATGACATGATCAGATTTTTATACTAAAAGTGTTTTTTTTTATTGCTTCCATATGGGGAATAAAGTGGTTGGAATCAAAAAGGCTTAAGACAGGAAGCTGAGGAACAGGTAAAACATACCAGTGACATGCCCATCAGATAAGAACAGAGAAGTGAATTATTTTAACATTATGTGGAAAGAAAAATCAACAGGCTTATTTTGATCCATTATGTAGGGGGGAGAAAAATTCAAAGACTTTCTCAGGTTTCAAACTTGGGTAAATCTTTGTATTTGTCTAACAGGGATTAGAGAGGGAGTCAGAAGTTCATGGAAGGATCTAAAGAGTTTTGTCAGGAAAATGTTAAGTTTGGGTTTTCCTTCAAAATGTAAAGGCTTAGAGAGAGAAAGAGAGAGAGAGAGAGAGAGAGAGAGAGAGAGAGACACTAGACATGGTTGTCAGAGGTTGAGTGGTGAAATCTCAGCCTACCTGTATCTTCAACCACAAAATAAGATCACAATTAATGCCAAGGAAATAAATGAGTTCACTTTGGAAAGAAGTTTGGAAAGGAGATGCCAGTCCAGAAAAAAACAAATGAGGGAGGGGTAGAATATCAAAGTAGGTTTGTAAGCCATGAAGGTCTGAGACTTCTCATCTACATGAAAACCCAAACTACTACCATCCAGTTGCTGGTAAGTCTAGAATGGACCCAGTTGTATTGCTGAGCTCTCAAGCTAATGCATTCAGACTATCAAGGAGAAGCATTCAGGTCTAGGTTAGCAAAAGAGTTGGCATGAAGAACAGATCATTGAGAATTTTGGTTCAATAGTCCCCAAACCCCAAAACATAGTATGAAAAGGAAGTACTAATTCTTTATAACCTGGGGTGAGATTAATAGTCTGAATTGGCCAGGTTTGTAAATGTACTCAATCTAGACCTGCAGCATAGCAAAACCCTTGTTTCTATCTGTGTACCTCTTCCCCTGGCTGTATTCTGACCTGTGTTCTCGATATCGTTCTTTTATATCTACACCCTTCTCTCACAGGACACAGTTACATAATATCCTGATTAAGCTGGAGAGTTGTGCTGCTGGACTCCTTGCCATCTGGGGAAACCTTTCTGCTAAGGTAACTGGGATGGTGATGGGGGCTGAGAAACGGTTAGTGCTCTAGAGAGAGATCCTGGACTGGGAGAGAAGTTCACTTTCCCTGTCATCTTCATTAGATGTAAATTCTGTGCAAAGACAAATTAAAGTGTTTTTCCCCCAGAAAGCGATAATTATAGTGTGTAGTTTCTAGCTCTGAGCAGACAGCACTACTAGCCCAGCCCAGGTTCCCTTGGCTCTGCGGATGGAACATACAGACACACATTACCTTATTTTTAATATGGTTTTTGCTCAGTGGTCAGGCTTCTCTAAGCCTCTCTCAGCTACTGTGCCCTTTTCATTGCTTCCAGCTCAGCACCTCTAAGTGTTCCCTTAACTCGGTTGCTCAGTTACTTGTCCTAGCTCAGTATCCTAAATCTGCCCTAAAAGCTTAGTTGCAGTTCTCATCTCCCACCTACTACATCAGGCCCAGTCAGGGAAGTGGCCAATAGCCACTTCACCCAAGATCTCACATGGCTGAGTGCTCTCTCTCTCTCTCTCTCTCTCTCTCTCTCTCTCCACACACACACACACACACACACACCAAGCATGGTGAATCTTTTCTTTTCCTGTATCTACTAGCCTACCTGCCAGAAACTGGAAGTCCTGCCTCTTCCATTCAGCCATTACCTGCTAGCATTTTTATTTGCTTGATCAAGAACCAACTGGAGAACAGGACCTTCAGTGTTCATTTCCAATCAGAAGATGAGAACCACCCTGTACAGATAATGTCAAAACAGCCTCAAAAGAACTCTTTTTCCCATTTCAATGGAAAATACAGCAATGAGATGACCATCATTTATAAATCATTGTGCTAAGTCCCACAGTGGAAGTTTATGTCATTATCTTATTTGATTCTCCCAACGAATCTACGTGAAAGATTATTGCATCATTTTATAGATGAAGAAACTGGACCACATATGTTAGTTTAGCCTGTCACCCTATATGTTGTAGCCAAGCCTATCTGATCTTAAGCTTTTCTAGTTTGTTTTCTGTAGATATGACAAATATTGTGACCAAAAGAGCTGCTTGACTGCAAGGGAATATAAATAAAAGATAAAAATATCTATCTGGGTTCCCTGACGGACAAGCCTGACTGCATAGGGGTTGATGTCAAAATATCCCCTCTCCAGGAAAAAGACATCAGGACGGGTATGGCCCTCATGCCTCACTGGACAACGACAGGGGGTTTGGAGCCATTACAATGTCCCCTTCAAATACTGGAGGTCAGGCCTCTATCCCCACCTTCGCAAGTTTAGAATTGCCACAGCCCTTCTATACTTAGAGAAGGGAGGAGATGTCAGGGGCATCCCTGCTTACCCACTGAAGGCCTAAAATCAGCCATAGGCCTAAAATCAGCAATAGGCCTGTCATACATGTATACTAACACCAAGTCTTGGGTCTCAGTGGAAAAACAGCGAAACAGATGGCTATAAGCTTATGTAAACAGGCAGCATTTGTGGAAATTTACAAGCCTGAGTAGTCATAGACCTTGTAAATAGGTAGCCTGGGCAGACAATACCAACTTAGATAAGGACAAGCGAGTCATAGGCAGAGTCATAGTGACTTGTCCCCTGAACCTTCACCCAGCAGATACCCGGTTCTGATGATATCTGTTTTCCTCCTGATCACCCACACTCCAGTGTCATTCCCTTTCCCACATCCTGCCTTTCTGTGTTTATAACCCCTATGTGAATGAATTACGATTTGAGAAAAAGTAAATTATAAAAAAAAAAGAGCTGCTTGGGGAAGCAAGGATTTATTGGCATATACTTCTATCTCATAGTTCATCATTGAGAGACATCCAGGCAGGAACTCAAGGCAAGAACTTGGAGATGGGAACTGGAAAGCTGCCTACTGCTTCTCTCCCCTTGGCTTGCTCAGATTGTTTTCTTGTAGCATCCACCACATATCTGCATAGGCTGGCACTGCACACAGTAGGCTTGACCCTTCTACATCAATCATTAATCAAGAAAATGCCCCTCAGCCATGCCCACAAGCCAATCTGATGGGAACAATTCCTCAGGGGAGTTTCCATCTTTCTAGTTGACAATGTCTTGTGTCATGTTGAAAACAAAACAAAACAACAACAACAAACTAACTACCATATATACATAGGACATATATATTTGGACTTCCAAACTCAAGACCAGAGTTCAAAAACTAGATTATGCCAATAGCTGCAATGTAAAAACAAAGTCTATTCTTCAATAAATAGCAAGACACTTCTATTTTCTGATAAATTTAAACAGGAAGGAAGAAGATTTAGCCCTTTGGTTCTGTTCTGTGTTTGCCAAGAGGGTCTATGTGGGTCCTGGTGCTTTACACAAATCAATAGGTTAGAGTCATGTGTTCCTTCCCTCCTTATTCATGCAAAAAGACTAAAACTCGAAATGTTTTGAACAGTATCAATGAGCCAGAAACTTACTTGACAATATAATCTCCACGGACAGTAGAGTTAAACAATGATTGGAACTGATTTATTGGTTAGCAAGCCACTAAAATAAAAGAAAGGCAATTCCCTTCTAACTAATCTTAAGAAGATAATATGGTAAATCTAGCTGTTAAGTGCCTATCATGAGATTGGCTGGTCCCAAATAGCTCTGTGTTCCACTAGATGGACTTTAAGATGGTGTTTCATTTTAGGAGGGCATTTAACAAGGCTGTATATTGTTCTCCTTAGATTTTGAATTGACACTTCATGTGTGCCCAATAAATATTTTGTATTTATTCTCATCACAGTAGCTCTATTAGTCAATTCATTTTTAATTGTAAATCAAATGCTGCTGCCAGTCGAAGAAGAGCACAACTTCCTCATTCTTCATTTGACTATCCCAGAGTTCTTTCTACATTGTGCCTGCTCTTAGACCATTGAGCCTCAACTGGAACTGGCTTTTACCCAACAGGACTTTTGCCAATGGATGGTAAACATTGTTTGTCACAATGGTGACAAACAAATAATCTTATTGATATTTAGAGAACAGAGGTAATGTACAGACAGAGCAGCTCACATAGACCTTATCCACCAAACTTCGAACATACTGGTTTGAGCAGTACTGAACACAAAGAACAAGGTGGACATTGAATGGCAGTCTAGACAAAGCAAGACACAGAAATCTCAGAACTTAGAGAACAGAGCTTAGCTCCAGATCAGTCTGTCTAGCTGTGAGAACTTAGGCAGGTCTCAGTGTGAGCTGAAAACTCACTACAGAGCAGTATATGTTTATTGGTGTTCCTAAAGCAGAATTATTTTAAGAATTAATGCAGTAACACATGAGGAATTGCTTCTAAACCTAATACCATCATTTTATGTGGTGTTAGGATGATGATGATGATGATGATGATGGCAATAGTGATTATGCTATGCATTTAGATACATAGTCTTGGAGATTGGTGAGGAATCTGGCTTTCACATCTGAACCTGAATATTATTCACTTTTACTTCATCTCTACACAGTTTATCAAGTACCACCTTTGGACTAGCATTCTTCAAGGAGCTGTGGGTATGAAAATAATAGATTTTTTTCTGCATTAAGACTCTGCTTGAAGTATGGAGATAAACTCATAAACAAATAGTTATAGTAGTATGTAAAAGAAGCTAACAGGGGATAGGTGAATAAAATGTTTTCAAAGCAAGACAATTCAAGACATATAAAAATTTATGGGCTGCATTATAACTAGCAACAAAAATTATTTCCTTTTCTACCTTGCTATATTGATCCCCAAAGGGAAAAATGTACATTCTTATGACTTCAATTAACCACTCTGCAAAGTAGATGAAAGGCAGTAAGAAAACTGAAATTGCTTTTTAACAATGAATTTGTTAAAGTGTGCCTTATAGTAAAAGAACAAAACAAACTGCATTCTAATCTACAATCCTGGAATGGAACCACTAGCCACAGCTTAAAGTATATGTGTGTGCATATATTGCTTCTCACTGTAAATAAGATATAAAATGTCTCTGAGTGTAAATGAGTGCTTTAGGGAAATGTTTTCTAGAACACTTTAGACGCCTGGACAATATACTCTTTTACTTTGCTCATAGGAAACAATTGTTCAATAGACATATGATATATGTGATGAAGTTGACTTCACCCAGTTCTGTAGGAAGTAGGTATTGATTCTGTCCTATTTACTATCAAGCCAATATGTTTCACTGGAAGGGTCACTAACAAGAATCCAGGGATAATTCTTATGAACAGAATGAGTATATACATCTTCCAACACATTGTCTTGGGCATGCAGCAATATCAGGGTGACTGAATAGCTCCTTACATACTGACATACCTCCTGTACTATCTCTTGTCTTATTTCTTCCATGAGTCCCCTGAGCTACAGTGTATTCAGCATTGTTAAGTTCATGGTTCTCTGCCCTTTTTATCCAAAAGAATTTTCTATAGTTCAAGAAGAACTTAGAGCTTTACAAGTAGCATCTATGCCGACAAACATTCTTTCTTAGTAAGAAAGGCAAAGCAAGACATGGTATGTTATGTTATGTTATGTTATGTTATGTTATGTTATGTTATGTTATGTTATGTTATGTTATGTTATGTTATCATCCCAGCCTTTGGGAGGCTGGACAGAAGAATCTCAAATTTGATGCTAACCTATGATACATGTCCTATCTGTGATATCTAAATTTAATTGTCAGCTTCAAACACATAGGAAGAAGGAAATTCAACCAAGGAATTGCTTCCATCAGATTAGCATATGGGATGTCAATTAACATCTTCTTGATTGTCAATTGATCTATGGGGAAATCAACTCACTGGGTCCAATATTATCCCTAGACTGCTGGGCTTGAACTATATAAGAAAACAAGCTGATAAGCTAGAGAGATCCCTAAGTGATTAAGAGCACTTACTGCTCTTGCAGAGGACTCAGGACTAGTTGCCAGCATCAACATGACAGCTTACAACTGTCTGTTACTCCAGTTATACTGGACCTAGGACCTTTTTCTGTCTTCCACAGTCACCAGGAATTTATGCAGTGAATTTGCTTAATGCAGGCAAATAAAGACAGAAAATAAAGCAAGCTATATAAAGCAAGCCAATAAGAAGCATTCCTCCAAGGCTTCTACTTCAGTTCCAGACAGAGGTTCCTGCCTTGAGTTCTTGCCTGACTTTTCTCAATGATGGATTGTGACCTGGGTATGTTAGATGAAATTAACCCTTTCTTCTCCAAGTTTCCTTTGGTCGTGGTCTTTATCAGAACAACATAAAAGCAACTAGAACACTATCCAAAAATAAATCATAAACAATTAAGACTTCTAAGGTCCTAATGAGGACTAGCTTCTGTGCAGATTTTACAGATAAAACCATAAAACCATAAATGTGAACCCATCTAAAAGTGCTGAAGGTGCCTTAAAGAGCGTTATTCAATCTCTTTGTGCACCCTTACTATAGTAGCTAGTTTTTTTAGGGAGCCAGATAGACATTTCTTTATATAACACCTCTTTGAATTAGAACTCATGGATGAATGCTGCTTACTGGTTTGTTCTCATGGCTTTCTTTTAAAAAAAAATAGCATCCTGAACCCAGTCTTTCCACATAAATCATCAAATCTAGAAAATGCATTAGAAGCTTGACTACAACTATACATCATTCAAAGACAACCCATGCCCTCCTGTCATTTTGTGTTAGGAGCTGTGTCATGCATTATGCTAGTTATAAATAAAATGAGAAATCTTAACTCGTGGCATCTCTAGAATTCTTTCAATATCTAAGAGTCAAGATTCTTTGCTTGTGTTGATGAATTGGGCAAAATTTCACAGATGGGAACCTTGGGGAAATTCTGTGCCTTGTCCAACTTTTTTCCCATCTCCTGGATAGTGATGGAAGATTGAGATTCAGGAACTGTGTGCTCTGTGGGACTTGGTTCATAAAGCATTTCCCATAGTTCTAAATAATTGATTATGTGCAGTTAAATTTGTTCTTTCTAGTTTACAAAGGTTTGAACAATCAAGAACAGCTCAAACATAGATTAAATGCAAGCATAACTATTCCTTTTACAACTGGTGAAACTGTTCTGTCATTTTCTACACTGTGCAGAAAATACCCTGTGTACTGTGCAAATTATTTACTGCATGTAACTGTAGCATCTTATTTTTTTCCTATGGACCCTGAAATTAAGGAAGAACATGAGCGCTCAGTTTTTGACCCATGCACTGATTCTTCTATTCCTCACTCAGAGACTTGCTTCAGCTCTTCCATACCTATCGGTTGTGGATGGTCTATACTTGCAACATCAAGTTCAGTTATATGTCTATTTCAGTTGGTATTCATTTGCTGTTGCTGGGATAAGAAATGAGGGTGACTTTAATTGCTTAAGAAAATATGAAATTATTTCTTAGTTGTAGAAGTCAGAAAAAAATAGTATAATAAGCTAAATCAAAGCCTCCGTATGGCCACTTGGTAGCTTGAATGGCAATGGCCCCAGTTGGCTTTTATCTTTGAATGTTTAGTCAGTAAGAAGGAAGCCTTTGATAAAATTAGAAGGATTATGAAGTGTGAAATTGTTGGAGGAAGTGTGTCACTGGGGGAGGGATTAATGGCTTCAAAAGTTTACGCCTAGCCTAAACTCTAAACTAACTAACTCTCTCTCTCTCTGTCACTCTCTCTCTCTCTCTCTCTCTCTCTCTCTCTCTCTCTCTCTCTCTGTCTGTCTCTCTGTCTCTCTCTCTCTCTGTCTCTCTCTCTCTCTCTGTCTCTCTCTCTCTCTGTCTCTCTGTCTCTCTCTCTCTCTCTGTCTCTCTCTCTTTCTCTCTCTCTCTCTCTGTATCCAGGATGTGCTACCTTAAACCAAACATGTATGGAAGACTTAAAGAAGCCTACTACTTTGCTAGTTACATTTTAAATTCCTTTGATGTAGTTCAACAACCCTTTATGATAAGAATGCTGGAGAAACTAGAAATAAAACAAATATACCTTAACATAATAAAAACTACATAAGACAAAACTATAGTCAGCATTACACTAAATGCAAAAATAAAGGTATTTCCTATAAAGTCAAGAATAATCATTCTCTCTACCCTTACTCAAAATGAGGATTAAAATCCTAGCTATAACACACACACACACACACACACACACACACACACACACACCAATGTAAATACAAATAGAAAAGAAATTTGAATTTGTAGATGATATGATCATGTACTTAAAATCCCCAATGACTATGCAAGATAGGATGAAGATAATTATAGGTTAATGCTAAGATATAGTAAACATGCCTAGCAAAGTATCAGAATACAAAATCAACATAGAAAAATCAGTACCTTTTTTATACATCAGTACTCAATTATTAAGAAACCAATTGTGTGTGGGAAGAATTGAATTCACATAGCTTAAATGTAGCTTAAATAGAAAAAAAATGAAAATAAATTTAATCAACAAAATGAAAGATACCTGTAATGACGTTTAAAATGCTAAAGAATGTAAATAAGACACTAGAAGATGGATCCATTGTGAAAATGGCCAGTACCTAAAACCACCTATAGATTCAAAGCAATCTCCATCAATATTCCTATGGCATCCCTCACAGAAATAGGATAATCCTTAAACTCTTATAAGGTTTTAAAAGGCTCCCAAAAGTCAAAACAACCTTAAGCAAAGGAGAACAATGCCGAAGGCATCAGTGTCTGATCTCAAACTATACAACAGAGCCACAGTGACAAATACATCATGATCTGGCACAAAAATAGGCTCAGCAATAAATGTAAGCATCTACAGCCTTTTATCCTTTGACAAGTAGGCCAAAAACATAAAATGGAAAAAGATAGTCTCTTCTACAAATGTTTCTGGGAAAACTAAAGTAGAATAATGAAACTGGACCCTTAACATTCTGTACAAAATTCAACTCCAAATAGATCAAAGACCTTAATGTAAGACTTGAAATTTTAACCTTTTGAGGAAAAACATAACAGAAACACTTTGAAATAGTGACATAGGCTAGAACTTTCCAGAAAGTTCAGAAAATAACTCCAAGGGTTGACAGTACTATTGAATACCATCTAAATGCTTGTATATTGCAAAGAAACAATAGGCAGAATGGAAAGACAGCCTATAAAGTTGAAGAATCTTCATCAATTCTATGTTGGGCAGGAAATTAATACCTAGAGTCTATAAAGGATTAAAAATTAAACATGGAAAAAACCTCACAAATCATCAAAAAAAAAAAAACCAGAAACAAAGCCAAGGGCTAAAATGTATCAGAGTTAGAGAACACTTAACACACAAGCATGAGAATATGGGCTTAATCTCCCAGTGCCCAAATAAAAGCCAGGCTGGTTAGCGACTGTAATTCAGAATACAATATCTGAATGATTGGATCAATGGGGAATGACAGGAAGATACTTGAAACTCTCTGGGCAGCCAATATGGCTGATTGGTGAGCCAGAGACCTTATCTTAAAAAGTAAGGTGGATATCACCTTAAGATGCCACCCTATGTCAATTTCTGACCTCCACACATGCACAAACACATAGGCACTCACCCCTCCATGCACAGATGAATGTGAGCATTCACCATAACATACACTCACCTACATGTATGTATAAATGGCCAATAAATACATGAAAACATTTGACTCCTTTATCACCAGAGAAATGCAAATGAAAATATCATTGAAATTCTATGTCACCCCAGCCAGAATGGGTGTCACGAAGAAAACAGGAAGTGCTGGAAAAAGATACATGAAAATGGAGCTTTATACACACCCTGTGGGAATCACTGTGGGTGGTCACATACTAGAGATCAAGAAGGAGGATCTCAAATGCTGAAAATACAAGTACCACATGATAAAACTCTATCATTCCTGAGTGTATAACTGAAGGACTGTAAGCAAGCATACCACAGAGAGACTGCACAGCCATGTCTACTGCAACACTATTCATAACAGCCAAGCGATGGTACCAGACCAGTGTAGAAGGTATATATGGTACCTATACACAACAAGCTTTTATTCAGCCATAAAGAAGAATCGAATTATACTGTTTGCTGAAAATTAGACAGAACTAGATATCCTGATGGTAAGTAAATAAGTCAAACTTAGATTAATTTTGCATAAGAAAAGGCATGCATGAGGGAAGGAGAACAAGGAACTAGAGACACAAAGCACTGCCCAGAGTAGAAGGAATCTATGCAGAATCTAGAGTTAAACATGTGTTCATGTGTGCTTGTATGTGAATGAAAGAGGGAACAGAGGAACAAAATAGGATAATAATGAGGGTAAAGGGAAATATCACATTTTCTCTCATATGTAGAATTTAGATGTTTACTATATGCCTCTATAAAATGACATGGAATTAGAAGGGACTATTTGTCATGAAAGAAAAGGATTAGAGGAGGGGTAAAGGA
The DNA here is from genome assembly GCF_004785775.1 of Grammomys surdaster. Taxonomy (NCBI): domain Eukaryota; kingdom Metazoa; phylum Chordata; class Mammalia; order Rodentia; family Muridae; genus Grammomys; species Grammomys surdaster. The sequence goes on from NW_021621002.1 coordinate 1,486,147, forward strand.
GGACAAGGGTAATAATCAAGACACAAGATATGCAAAGTACAATGATATCCATGTAAAAGCAAGGAAAACCATCATTTTTTTTTTGCATTCTAGATTTGAAGATTAGTAACAGATGAATGTTCGGTTTAGAAGGAAGGTGTTATCTCTAAGCTCTCAGCCCCTACATCAAACCCAGCTCTTTGGAAAATGTCCAGACTGCTGTATGTTGCCTACTGTTCCTCATTGTGCTCCTCTCCCTCCCTTTAGTAGCACACTTCAATCTGGAAAAGGTTAATGTTTAATTAAGAATCAAGCAGCATATGTCTGCGGAGAGCTATTTGAAACATATAGCCTCTCAATTAACTTAATGATTTCATACACTCAGACCCTGAGATGGGTCAACTCTTCCCTTCACTCTGGGTCGTATTTGGTGTCTGTTCTCTAGTTCTCTGTTCTCCTCCTCTCAAGCATGCTCCTTCCTTACACCTTTCCTTGTGTAGGTAGATCAGGCTGGCTCATAGTGAGCTTGTAAAATAGCAGAGGTTAGATCAGTCTAAGGGAATAGGTTCCAATCTTACATTCTCAGCTGTACAAAGCAGTCATGGCAAGCTGCGGACACGCACTGTCCTTTAGGCCTTTCATCTCACCACTGCCTATACAGTGAAGCACACACATGCCTAATTTTAGTGGCCACATAGCGGTTCACTGCATTGGCTCTGGTTTTTATTGATGCTGCAGAAAGCAGTCAATTTCCTTCATTGCATTTATAACATGTTTTGATTGAGAAGCAATAAAAAGGAATAAGGGGTACCATCACAATGATTAACTAAAAAAAAAAAAAAAAAACAACCAAGCAAACAAAAAACTTTTCTCTAAATTCCCCACTCCATGTTCCATGTCTTGAGTGAGAAGGGTTGGGAGAAAGATGCTTTAAAATTATTATTTAGCTGAAGATGATCAAATAAAAACGAATAATTAGCCAATCACTTTCCTTCTCTTGAATGTCCCTCTGTAATGGTGACTAAAACAGGCCTGAGCCTCCAATCCAAGCCAGAGCTAACAGGGAGATAGAAAGTCATGACTGATTTTTAAAATATCTGCCAAAATGTTATTGCTCTCAATGCGTGTGCACACAGAGAGGGAGGGAGAAAGAGGGAGAGGGAGAGAGAGAGGGACAGGGACAGGGACAGGGACAGGGACAGGGACAGGGAGAGGGACGGGGACGGGGATGGGGAGGGGGAGGGGGGGAGGGGGAGGGGGAGAGAGAGGGAGAGAGAGAGAGAGAGAGAGAGAGAGAGAGAGAGAAGAACATAAGTATGTTCTACTGCTGTTTGGTTGGAACATTTAATTTCATTAATGTTTAACAGATGTTTCATTAATTATCAATCTATAACTGAAGATAAAGTATCAAAATATCATTACAAAAATTGTTATAGAATGGCATATTCACATAATTTGAGATTAGAAATTGAGCTTTCATGTACTGTGTGTGTGTGTGTGTGTGTGTGTGTGTGTGTGTGTGTGTGTGCTATCACTCCTCTGACCCTTTCTCCATTTCTTCTTCTCCTTTCCTGGAATCAGCTAGCACTTATGCCCATACCATTCACCTGTGGATTCTTAGCCCCTACAACTCTAATTAGTCTTTCTCCCAGGGAACATTTCAACACCATCAGCATCCACAACATTGATATCTTTCTGTTTGTTTCTAGCAACCCTATTTGATCAATTTCACCTGCATTCGTTGTGAACCTGTTATTCAGGTAACAGCCTGAGAGTCTCCACAGTACGTGGGAAGGCAATGGGAGAACTCAGTCTTTTCTTTCAGGTTGCCACAAGAACATGCAGAGTACTGTGACTCACAAAGTTGGCAAACAGTCTTACCTTCCCAGGTGGAGTAGAGTTCTAGGGACAAGTAATGTCCATTCCTCAAAACCACTGCTCACCCGAGCTCTGCCACAGCTGCTCACAAGGCCCCCCAAAGCTGCTCATCAGCCCCACAGCTGCTCTCCTGAGTCACCTCCCTAGATGCTCACCAGAACCCCCTGCCTCCCCCACAGCTCCATCCACCTGCCACAAGCTCCACTCCTGAACTGTCTGAAAGTCATAGTCCAGGAAGCAGTATAGCATTTGACTAATCCTGCATGATATTTTCATACTCCACGCCCATTTGTTCTAAGGAAAAACTTGTTTCCTGAGCCAAAGGAGACACTCAAATAGGGGAGACCCAGACAACACAGCTCCCTTGAAATAAATCTAACTGAAGGATATTTTTGGCATCCATGTGCCCTGAAGATCTCTGAGCTCTACTTCATGCTGCACCCAAGGCTAGGAAAGGGGACTATGAAGGTGAGCAAATCACTGAGCTCCCCAGGAGCCTGCAGTTTGTGGCATCAGGAATGCAGATCAGCTGTGAGATCTCATTGAAGAATGATGAGGCCCAGATCCAGAGAGAAGGAATTCATCCAGGGGAGTGGGGCTTTCTGGAGGATAATGCCCTCACTGATTCTCAGGGCATGGTGCTTTCCTGAAGAATGGGATTGAGAGAGTTAAACTGCCTGGAGAGGGCTGAAGACAGAGAGCACTATGACAGCAGAATAGGATAGTGCCTTTGGGGAAACACCAAGGAGTCTTTGTGGTGAGAATAGAGCATGCAAAAGTAAAATGGACTGGGTAGACCAAAGAAGCAGGGAACCTTGTCTAGTGGGTTGACTTATGACTTATGACTAAAAATCTCAGAAAGGGTAGGATAATGGCCTTGCATCTTACTTTAGACTAATTTTTAATTGATATGTTGGTAGGTATGTGTCTGTGTATTATATCTGGCATCATTTGTGTGCAGGTGCCCATGGGAACCAGAGAGGATGTTGGATGTTCTGGAGCTGGAGTTACAGGCAATTGGGGGCTACCCAATGTGGGTGCTGGAAACTGAGTCTAGGTCCCTGGGAAGCATAGTAAGCTCTCTTAATCACTGAGCTGTGTCTCCAGCTCCACTCATGTCTGAGGTTAGCAATGTTTCATGTAGCTATGAAAGTAAAGCTTCAAAGGGAATAATAGTTAAGTGTGCTCCTGTTACTCTTTGTGCTCAGATGGATAGGTGGTCTGGTTGATCAAATAACCTAGCTAGTATGACATCACTAATTAGCAACTGCTGAAATATTAGAATAATTAGTCGCCATTGGTTTCATGGACCCAAACTGTTCTTGACATATCTGAGTATTCTTTTGCCAGTTAAGAAGGGTCTTCAAGATCAGTTGTTTGGCCTGTCATCATCAGGAGCACCAACTTGTAAAAGACCAAGGCATTTACCCACAAGGTCTGCTGGGGAGGACTCAGATTTAGAGTACTCATACTGAAAACTTCCCGTTGGAAGCTGGGATGACTCTGTGGTTAGGAGCACTCACCACTCTTCCAGAGGACTAAGTCCAATTTCCAGCACCCACAGGGCAGCACTCAGCCATCTGGTCCATAATTACAGTTCCGGGGTTTCTAGAACCCTCTTGTGGGCACTAGGCACGCATATAGCACTTACATGCATGTACACAAAACACTCATACATGCAAAATAGAATAAATACAACTTTTTGAAAATTCGCATGCATTTGGCGTACTTTCACACATTTACGTACAGGGAGGTCTCCTGACAGATTAAATCTGTCCAGTGTGATAACTGCCGCACTGCTCCAATGTTAACACAAACAAATAATCAGAATAAACCTCATTTCTCCACGTGACCTAGCAAACATATGGTCTTGTGGTTGAAACTTGGCAAGTTAATTGTCATAAGAACCCTGAAAGGAAGGTGGAATGAATTGGTAATTTTATCCCTAGGTCAGACCTCTGCCCTTGATGTTTCCCTGTTCCCACAGATCGGCAAACGCTTGAAAATCAAGTACATGCTTCTGTTTACATTTCTCCCACTGTGTCATCACAGTAATGACTGTAATGTGTGCCCTTTGTGTTGGCTTTGCAGTGTCAGGCAGCACTTCCTCTTTGTTTTATTTTGTTTGTGAGGACTTTCTTGGATACCTAAGACAGGAAAGTTCTTTTGTTTTCTCACCTGGGTTCAACACGTGAGGACCTGATATGTCTCAAAAAAGGCAGCATACGGAAGGCTTCTGCTTCTGTCTCCAAGCCTGGATGTCCCTTTGACAAGGTTATGGACCCTCCAGAATAATTCCTTACAGAATTGTCCACGGTCAGTTTGCCACACTTTGGGATGGCCCCTTCTCATCTTCCCTGTGCACCCATCTTCTCAGCCTCTGCCAGCAATCAAGTCATGACCTTTAAAATTAGCTTGTTCCCCTCTACCTTGAACTCTTCCTTTCTTGATTTGGAAAGAAAATCTGCATTTTGTAGTCTTGTCTCCTTTCTCTGTTTAGATTCTTTTCTTTTTTCTGCTAACAACCTAAAGTTTAATGCACTTTTAGATAGCCTGTTTGTCCTCAGTTTATCTGGAAATATTTTTATTTGAATTGTCCCTATAAAGAATATAAACTTCTGCTGTGGAGGATATGTATGCCTTTAGTCCTAGTACTTGGGAGATGGAGGCAAGTACTCTGTGAGTTCAAGGCTAGCCTGGTATACACATCGAGTTCCAGTCCAGCCAATTATACATAGTAAGATCATGTCTCAAAACAATGACCTAAGATTATGAAATAATATCATGCTCAGTGTCTGAGCTTTCCAGCTACTTATCAGAGAGGTAGGACTACTTAGTAATATAGGCATAGATTCTCGAGTCCAAAGAACATGGGCGATATACAGAAGTAGTCATTCCATTTTGTACCATAAAAGTTCAGCTCGACTCTTAATTGTTCCTGATTATATTTGTTGAATCAGAACCAATGAGAAGGGCATGTCTTAAGAGCAAGGATCACAGAAGTCAAGAAGAACCTTCTCGGGTGCAACATAGACTACACAGAGAGCATAAAAATCTGAAGACTGATCAAGAGAAAAACAAAGCACTTATCTACTAACACAATGCAGGTTGTCACATCTAAGGGTCGAGATGAGCCCTGAACAACGTGGGGGCCATCTTGGTAGTAAAGGTGAAGTTTGATGTTTCGGGAACCAGTAGATGTTCAAACAGAAAGGAAATTTTAGCTTTTTGTTTTAGGAATCATAACTAATGTGGGTAAACCTGTATAGGTCAAAATCTTAACCAATCATGTCAGTCCATGAATAACCATTCAAGACAAAAAGCAAACAAGGGAAAGAAAACACAGATAGAAGTAGTGGTAAGCAATGGAAAAGAAGGCAACAAAGACTAGCAGAGGTTAGTTTAATAAAACCAAGGCTTCACAGGGTAACATATCCAGCATCAACTGTCTCTGACGCCAGACATACACACTATACCTTCCAGGTATACTGAATTAATAGAATTTCCCCAGATTGTCTGTTTTGTCTAACCTCATGAATTTGCATGTGCTCTTTCCCCTGTCCTTTTGGTTGACAGGTTCCAAGTTAGTCCATGGATTTCAAAGTTTTCTGCAATCATAACAAAATGCCCAAGGTGGATAATTTTTTAAAAAGTTATTTAGCCTACAGTTTTAGAGACTAAGAGTCCAAATAATATGCTTGGTGTTGTATGTGATGAGGTCTCTCCTGGATAGATCACCTTATATCTTATGGGTCACAGGTTGGGAGCCTGGGAGAGGCAACTCTAAATAGGAAGCCAGAGTATAGGAAATGATGGGGCTTGTGGTTTTCTAACAGTCTTTTGTTGAGAACCAACTCAGGACTCCAGAAGAACTACCTCGATTTCTTCCAGAGTCAGTGTTCCCAATGACTCGAAGACCTTCTGCTAGGCTCCACCCCTTAAAGGTTCCACAGTCTCTTAATATGATCACAAGGTCACTAAGGTCTCAACCCTTGCAGTGTTGGACTTTCAGTGTCTTTTATAGATCTCCCTTTGATGCTGTGCTCACTTATTTTACATCTTCCATTGTATTTTGATTTAAAGCACATAAAAACCATATTGCATACATGACCCTGTTTTACAGGCAAGGAGCAAAGACATGGAGGAACATCAGCATTCAGAGTAAAAGTCAGATTCGAAGCCACATAATTGAGTCTAGAGTTTAACATCTTAGCTTCTACTTTATATCACTCTTAGGGCAGTGCTGATGCTCCTACCACACATCATGTGCCTTGCATATACTCCAAAATATTGTTTACTACATCTATAGGTCGTGGAGGAATCCTTGAGTGAACATGCTAGTACCAGATGAAGTCCAGAGTGAATGCGAACTGTCAGACGTGGGCATGGCTATAGCAAGATCAATGCCTTAGACCTATAGGAATTTGGCAAAGTCTTCTCCCCTGGGGTAGGGCTCAAAGTCTTCCTGTGATCCTACTGTGAATGTTGACTGTGTGTGCAAGTATAAGTGTTTATGAATAATTACCTAGCAACTGCTCCTACAAAGACTAACTTCTCCTCCTGTGCCATACTTAAATCGAATGGGGTTCCACGTTGTTGTACAGTAGGTGCTACTCTATCAGAGTGGGCACAGCTCACCTGACCTCAGCTTTTTTGGCTGTGCATCTGAATGTCTGTCTTTTCTTCATTCTCTCACTGCGTCTAGCAAGGTTTACAGTATCAAGCTCCACTAGGCCTAGCACACTAGTCAATAGTAAATATTTGCTTCTGTCATTCTCTTGTTGGCTAAAATTAAATATTCTGAACATAAAAGCGAATGGTTTTTCTTCATTTGTAAACACTATTATTAACTGCGGGAAATGCCCCCCTTGTGTGTCAGATTTCAATTAGTCATGTGACTATTGTCTTAAAAGTCAAGCCAAAAGTTTTGTATTATCCGTGGCTTATCCGGTCTTCATTCCCATCAAAACCAAGTCCTACCATCTTGTTTATCTGAAGTCCACTCAGATGTTTTTTTTCTATGTGTACTCACACTACCTGTTCAATCTGAATATTGCTCAGTTAGATCTTTAGCTGGTACTTGTTCTTTCTGGGCTCTTCCTACCCTAATGAATTCCAATAGCTAATAGTGATCTGACCTGTCACATGCCATGTTCACGTACCCTGAAGGGCTATTTCTCCCATACATCACAACCATGAGGTTCCTGATTCCTCTTTGGGAAGGGAACTTACTCTCACTTCTTTGCTTGTATGGTCCCTACACATCATTTAAGAACCAAGCCATTCATCTGACTGTGTTTTACAAAACAGAAAGCTATTTAGCTGGACTCCAGTGCTACACACTCACCCATAATTTGATTATAAGCACTATTTTCTTCACAACTGATCCTTTATGAATTTATATAAAAGGGGCTGAGAAATATACCTATAGCCAGATTTCAGAATCATGGTCAACTGAGAATTTTACAAGCTAGAAAATCAAGAATTGGTGGGAATACCTTACTTTGTTCAAAATTATACTTATGACAGGGGATCTGTGGTACTGTGAATGTTCATAGAACCCTGGAACACCCCTCTCCTTTTTTGTAACACAAAGAAAACACTGTGTTTCAAAGTCTCAGCATGTCTCAAAGACTGAAAGTCACATTCCTGCAACAGGCCTACTGCCATAGACCCATTTACTTTCTCTTTGGTAGTGGCCTAGAGGGCAGACTCAGTGACTTCAACCATTTCTATGTTCCTGGTTGGTTCATAGAGTACCTTGTAGTTTCTAAATCAATCTTTTGTTGGTTTTTGCAGGTGCAAATACATTCTAATCTGCTAACCATATGCTACCCTGTTTTACAAGAGCCTTCATTGAACAGAGGTCTTTAATTCTGATTTTGTCAAAGTCAGTTTTTACTGTCTGGCTTGTGCTTTGGGGTTTTATATATATAAAAAAATACTTCCTCACCCCAGTGATTTAAAACTTTCTATTCTATCTTGTGTTTTGTGGCCTTACCTTTATACTTAGTTCTTGCACACCTCTGGGGTTGCTCTTATATATGTCATGAAATCCAGACCCATGCTTGCCTTTTGTGTATACTGAAAGCCAGCTTTCCAAATACCAGCCACCACATGAGCTGGCACTAAATATACTCCCTTCATTTTTGTGTACGATGCCATTTCTCTAAAATGCCAGACCTTTGCTGCTGTTAGGTGTGTTTTGTTTGTTCATGGGTCTGAGCCACCACCTCACAGTTTTGAGTTACTGAAGTCTGAAGGTAAATCTTCTTATCCAGGATGGCAAACCCTTCTCTTTGTCCTCAAATTTGCAGGGTTAGTTACTTTTCCGTTGCTGTGATAAAAGCCCACAGCCACAGCAGCTTGTAGAAGGAAGAGCTTATCTGGATTACAGAGGCACAGAAGTGAGGGTTCATCACGAAGCAGCATCATGGCGACTGACAGCAAGCATAACAGGAGAAACAGTCAAGATCTCACATCGTGAAGCGCAAGCAAGCAAGAGTCAGAGACTGGTTGAACTTGGAATGGTGTGAGGCTTGGAAACCTCAAAGTCCACCCCTACTGATGTATTTCTTCCAGTGAGACCATACCTCTTGAAACCACCCAAATAGCCTCACCATCCGGGGATCAATTATTCAAATACCAGAGCCTATGGGGAACATTCTCACTCAAACCACTACGCTGGCCTTAAGTGTTATTGTGGGTTCAATGTTTAGGGTGACTTTGTTGAAAGTTCTAACTGAAATTTACCACCCACACTGGCTTTTAATTAATGTTGCATTGAACTTATAGAATGATTTTAATAAATATTTAATTTTTCAGTTTTTCTCATCAATAATTGCAGTACATACGCTCATTTTCTGTAATTCATGATGTGCTCTAGTACAGTTAATATTTCCCTTGGTAAATGTCGTGTGCTGCTAATCTTCACTGTCAGAGGGAAGAGGGTAAGTGAGAGTCTTCCCAGAGGAGTATGTGGGGAACAAAGATGTATGTAGAAAGTCCCTTCCATGAGAAGCCCCTCATTTTTGCTTGTGGTCGTTTGATTATCCAGGGTAGGCCTGTGTTTTATATAAGTTGGTAAGGCCTGTCTTCATCTTTCTTTGCCATCAGGAGCATTTCTAGGATGCAGAAGAGGACGTGTCAGTCAGATTTTACTGTTTCGGCTCATAGCATTCAGGGCTCTAGTCCATGGTCAGCTGCATCAGCACCTTGAAGTCTCAGGGTGGCTGCCAAGTGTTAATTGCAGGAAAACACACGACAGAACAGACCCTCCTACCTCATGGAAAAGAACTGAAAGAAGAGAGTAAAAGCTATGGTTCCATGGCTTCCTGTAAGCGCATGACTGAAGTGGCCTGAAGACCAACCACTCCCTGGTCATACATCTGGGATTTCAGTGTCTCCTCAATACATCTCCATGAAGTCTGAGCTGCACATGCATTGGCCTTGGGGAGACACTTCAGATCTCAACTATAGTAAGGACCAAAGGCCATGTTGGTTTTCTATCTTATACATTGTCTTTAAAAGTGTTGAATATAACTATAAGTGAGGCATAATAGCTCACATTTGTAACCCCAGCACATGGGAGACTAAGGTAGGGTCACTATGACTATAAAGCCACCTAGGCCACAAGACCACATAGTAAATTCTGGGCCTAGGCCTATGTAGTGAGATCCTAGTTCAACAAAGCAAAAAAAAAAAAAAAAGAATAAAATGAAATAAAAATTAATTACTACATAAAAGCACTTGGAGACTAATATATCAACAGTAAGTAGGCATAATAATATGTGGCCATTATATTTGCTGATAACCTTTAGTTTTATGACAGAGTTTATACTTGATGCAAATTAATTCTCTTTTACACTTGCATCTCCATGCTGAGAGAAGAATCACAAAGCACATTACATGCACACTTTTGTTTTCTAGATGTCACACAATAGTGTTTCCATGTGCCCTGAATAAGGTGTCTCAGCATGTCCTGATGAGGGGTTTTGTGGTTAATGTTGTTGAGTTTTTTGTTTGTTTTGTTTTGTTTTGTTTTACCACCTGGGATAGAGATGGTAATTGTGAAGGCTCAGAAAAAAATGTATTTTAAGATTTTATAAGTTTGCCAACAGCTTTTGCATGATTTTATGGACAGAACTGATGAGTGTGAGTATCAAGCTCATAGAGTTATAGGACAAGACCATGGTTACTCAAGGTGACACTGATGTTGAGGCTAGAGAACACCCTGTGTCATGGAAGTAAGAGCACTGGACTGGAGGCCAGGAGTTGGCAGCTAGTGGGACACCAGTAAGTATGTACTTTGTTAGCTGATGTAGATTCAAGGACCGGGGCAGCCATTCAGTTGTTGTGTGGAATTGGCCAACTGCCTAATGTTTTCATCCTCAGTTTCCTTACCAGCCACTGGGGATGCTAGTGCCCAGAAATGGTTCCACGTGCAAAAGTGAATGACATACTCACTTTTTGTGAGTCAGTGTGAATGTATTACATGGAGAACTGAGCATCTGTGTTAAGAAAGGAGAGTACAGTGAGTAATAAATAGCCCAAGACATCCAGGACACTTTTAATCCTAACTGTTGCCATGCTACTTGCTATCCAATTTGAATAGGCCTCAATTTTATTTTCCAGATACTAATAATATCAGATCAATGGAACCGAGTTCATTGATTAATATTGTCTTCAGAGCCTAAAAAAATGTCCTGCAACCCTTACAGACTCTACTCTTTGTGCCCCAAAGCCAAGCAAAGGTAGTTCTGCTTGCTTGTATAGAATCGGATTAATCATCTCAGTTACAGTTGAATTTCCTTCTTACACAGCCAAGTAGCCAAGCAGCTTCAGCCAAAGATCATGGTGAAAAAAGGCACAAGTGGGACTTGATTGTCATGCTACATTACAGGTAGGTAGTGACCAGCTTGATCCAGTGATATCATGTACTGTTTTCCCTTGAGAAAGACAACAAGAGAAGCCTAAACACTGCCAGATTTAATATGACACCCACCCAGGTCTCTCATCAGGATTTCACTGGGAGAGTGCAGATAAGGCCGCTGGATGGTAACTACCATTCCTATCTCCTTTTCTTCATTCCCATCAAGCTAAATGAATCTTCCACCTTAGCAGCAGGTTAATGATGCTGCATAAACTGTATTTACAACTCAAGTATCACAGAACACTCTGAAGACACCCTCCTGATGCTGTTGAAAGAGAGGAAGTGACAGTAAACATTTCCTTTTCCAACAACAGATTTGGGGCCATTACAGATTTCCTTTCTCTGTCTTAGGGCCTATCAACGTTGCTTGTCTTGGTAAGTACAGCTGAAAGTAGCGGATGTATATTAACAGAACAAAGGCTTTCTGGTTCTCTAATCTAGGAAACACAATCTTTAATACTTCTCCCACTTAAGCCCTCAAATTCTTTCCATAATGACAGCCACAAACACATCAATTCTCCCAGCTTTTGTAACACTCTTGTCTAAGGCTAGTGCTCCATGGGAAGGCAGGAAGTAAACCAAGATATTTTTGGTTTTAATGCTAACAGATTTCTACGGTGTCATTGTAATAGGTCCACACGTGTGGCCTCACACATGTTCCACACCCAAAGCTCACCTCCCTCTCACTTCCTACAAACCAGACCAAAATGTACAGATTTCTTCTATCAAAAATTCCAAAGAAAAATAATCCCTGTTGGCTGAACATGGTAGAAAATGCCTGTAATCCCCAAGCCATTGTGCTTCTGAGCTCGGGCATAGCAAAGGAGATGTCACACAGGTTTATGGCCCACACTACAGGCAGTTCTGCCATGTAGGACCTAGAAATAAAGCAGAAGTTAGAGCTGTAACTTCTAGAGAACCTATACAATACCAGTTCTCAACGTGTGTGTAATGATTCCCATAGGAGGTTGCACATTGGATGTTTACATTATAATTCATAACTGTAGCAAAATCACAGCTATAAAGTAGCAATGAAATAATGTTATGGTTAGAAGAGTCACCACAACATGTGGGACTGTATTGAGTTGCAGCCTTAGGCAGGTTGAGAAACACTACTCTACAATATTTAAGATAGCGGTTTTTCAACTTAAGCAAAGACTGATTTGGTACATGGTATGTCTTTGGTAAGAACAGGTCAAGCAAGAGTGCCATGGGAACCTAGTGACATGTCTGCAGAGTTTCCTGTGTCTGTTGGGAATAGTGAGGTGTTTATGGGACAGCTGATGAGTGAATAAATGCAAACATACCTCTGGTGTTTCTGGTCCACTCAGTTCTCTACAGGAAACTCTCTGAATGTTGGAAGTTAGATTTCTCTCCAGCTTACAAACTATTTTACCCTGGTTACAGAAATCATTAGATCTGAAGGGTGAGGCACCACTTGGTAACAAAAGGCATTAATAAAAAATCTAGCCTTAAATTTTACAGATGGCCTCCACTTAAATTATTGATGTAAAATTATCATCAACATCTACCAGCTTCTGAGATTAAAGCTGCTGTGCACTTGAAAACTAGGCCCCAGGGCTGGAGAGATGGCTCAGAGGTTAAGAGCACTGACTGCTCTTTCAGAGGTCCTGAGTTTGATTCCCAGCAACCACATAGTGACTCACAACCATCTATAATGGGACCCAATGCCCTCTTCTGGTGTGTCTGAAGACAGCTACAGTGTATTCACACATATAAAATAAATAAATCTTTAAAAAAAAAGAAAGAAAAGAAAAATAAATAAACTAGGACCCATAAACTGTTGCCCTACACGGGCTATAAAATGAACAATCCCCTGACCCATTATCAAACTTGAGAGTTTCTCTCTCAGCACAGGGCTCAGGCATAAGTGTACTTGCTACATGTGTTTTATTATAGAGGATCCAAGTGAAAAATCAGACATATGGAGAATATGTCTAACACAAGTTGTGTCAGGGGAGACAGATCTTCCACCCCCACTCCAGCACCTCCTCACCCATTCAGAAACTCTGAACCCAGTCATTTAGGGACTTCATGGAGGCCTTGTTACTTTTATATGAGAGACTGCAACACTGATACCCACTGACTCAGTGATACCCATTGACTCAATCCCCATCTGCTCCCCTCTGAAGGGCTTATCAGGGACAGACTGGTACTAGCTCTGACCATCTCTCATCATGAAGCTAATTCTCATAGAAAGGCAGGCAGCACATTCTTCAGAGTCAGGGCATCAGCAGAAATTCAGGTGTGAGTGAAAACAGGATTACCAGGAACAATAGAACTTCTTCTCAGTGCAGCCCTTGCAAAACCCAAGGACTTTAGAAGCTCTGTAGGAGAATGTAGATTAAGATCAACATGGATTCTCTATGACATTATAATCGTTACAACCATTGTAACTGCATAAATAAATTACATTTTTGGTTTAGGTCTCCAGGTCCTATATAACAAATGTACATGAAACAAATTTGTGTATGTATGTGTGTGTGTGTCTGTATGTGTATGTTCATGTGTGTGTGCATGTGTGTATGTTTGTGTCTGTGTCTGTGTGTGTGCATGTGTGTGCACACATGCACACACACATGCATTTGCACATGTTCAAAGGACTGTTGAAGTAGTCAAAGAAATCTTTTGAATATTACAGTTTCTTCCTTCTTTATCTAACTTTGTTTTTTCTTTTGTCAAACTGGAATGAGCATTCAAGTAATTATCAAAAATGGTACATACTTTGTTGTATCCTGTATATTTCTATTGTTTTCTTACAATTAACTGAGTTTAAGCCCTGAAACTTCACTGAGAGAGGAAGAACATTAAAGTAATTTTTTGTCTGCTGGCATTTAGAGTAATAAAGAAGACACAGAGTTAAGTTGATGTTTGTTTCTTTGTAGAAAACCTATTTTTCTTATTTGATGTATAACTGATTTTTTTGTCTTTATCAAACTTGCTTATTTTAATCCAAATGTCTTCTTTGAGTTTGCATGGAATATTCAGAGTGTATGCTTTCAAAAGAGTTCTGATTTTAGAAGCCTTTCCATCTTCCTCAGGACTTCACATAGAAGCAAAAAGTATAACAAGAGTGGTGCCATTTGACCTTAGTTTTATTATCTTTATTTTCCTTGTTTTTCTCTTATTTTACACTTCTTATGCTTTCTTGAAAAAATTTACCCTCCCTTACTTTACATACAATCAGTTAATCAATTTATTAATTTACTTATTTATTTACTTACCTATCTATTATCTATATATCATCTATATATCTATATCTATATATATATATGTATCTAGATATCTAGAGATAGAGATAGAGATGATAGAGATAGAGAGAGAGAGAGGGAGAGAGAGAGAGAGAGAGAGATATGATAGAGATAGAGATAGAGATAGAGAGAGAGAGAGAGAGAGAGAGAGAGAGAGAGAGATATTAGGGATGAGACCATCATGCAGCAGATGTTCTAGTACTATAGATCTTATAATCTTTCCATCCATTCTCCCACACTCTTCCCTGAGCCTTCAGTGTAGGCATTGTGATATAAATGTACTCATTGAGGGTGTGCACCCCATGGTCAGTTATCTCTGACATGTGACCAGTTGCAGCTCCTGTATTCATCTCCACAGTGTAAAGTGAAGCTTCAGTGAGTAGCAGGAAGTCCACTCACCTGTGTGGGTGAGGGTAAGTGCTCAGAATGCAGTTAGAGATCGCATAGCTTTAGGAAAACAGCAGCAGCAGATTCTTCTCTAGGTCTCATGGCCTCACCAGCCATGGGGAGTTGGCTAGATTTACAGTGGCGGGCCTGAATTCCCTCCTATTGAGCTGATTTGAAGTCCAATTAAGTGGCTGTGGTTTATGCCCAGAATGCAAGTGCAGCTACTGAATCTTGAGAGATATCTTGCAAAACAAGTCATTGTAATGATTCATAGACATCACAGCTGGATAGGATTATCAATTGCTTACCTTGTACTTTTCTGATCATGGAAGCTAATCCTCAGAAAGAAGGTTTCCAGATCAGATCTAGATTGATCTGGATCTTCAAGACCTGAGTCTAGAATGTGTGGCATCTTTGGTAATAGGATCTTACTTTCTTTTTCTGGAAGGCACCAAGGGCAAGGGCAAGGGCAAGGACAGCAATAGCCTATATTGTTTGGGTGGCCTGATGAACTTCTTCAACTAATAACTTGAAAGGAAGATTCCCATACCTGACACCAGTCATGTTAGATAGCCTATGATTTGGAGGAATCACCATCACTCAAGAGCTCAAACTTTAATAGCTATAATGTAATTTTAACATAAGTAATTCCCTATGGCTTTTTCAAACATCTCATTGTTATTTATTATCACTCACCCTTTCTTCTTTAGGTTGCCTTTCCTGCCCATCTCCCCAAGTAAGTCTCCCCTTCTGATTTTCCCATTTTCCCCTTTACAGCAATGTGTCCTATTAGTCTCCAATAAGCCCACCCCCTACCATGGTCCTAGCTTACTTTCCTGGCTTCTACAATCACTTCAAGTTATGTGCTCGAATCTAAGGATTCCAAGTTAGCATCCACAGATACGACAGAACTTGAAGCATATGTCTTTCTGGTTTTGGGGTACTTCCCTCAATATATTTTCTAGTTCCATCAATTTACCTGAAATTTCATGTTTTTTACCTTTCTTTACAGCTATATAGTATCCCATTGTGTATGTGGACCACATATTCATTACCTACTAATCATCTGAAGGACATTTAGGTTGTTTCCGTTTCCTGGCTTCTGTGAATAGAGCAGACAATGTGTGTAAGTAGGCATTAAACATTGGCTAGCTTCACGTTCATTTTCTGTGAGCTTGTGAATAGTAATGGATGCTTTGCAGTGTTCTTGTGAGGACTGAGCGAGAAAAATTCCACTCAAGTATCTAGCAGAATGTTGTCCTCCTTTCTCCTCAAGCCTCATTATGTTTTTCAGATTTGTTTTTATTTTTAATTGGCTCGATAATTGTGTGTGTTTATGGAGTACAGTGTGACATTCAACATATGTATAAGTTGTGTGATAATTCTACCAGGATAATAGGCAGATCTATCTTCAATTGCTTGCCATTTCCTTGTGTTGAGAACATTCAAACTTTTCTCTAATATCTATATTGAAATATTCCACTAATTATTGCTAATTGTGGTTATCATCCTGTGATATAGATTATTAGAAATTACTCCTTCTAGCCAAGTGCACCCCAGTGTCTATGAAATGTCTTCATCCTTCCCTCCCTAGCCCTTGTTCAATAACTTAATTTTGCTCTCTACCTCTTTGGGTCCAAATTCTAAGCTGAGCCTCATTTATGATCAAATATTTTTATGTATGTTTATAAGCTTGGTTGACCCTATCTAATTCACAGATACACCACAAAAGGCTAGTATTTGAAAAAAGGCTTCCATACTCCTTCAAATTTCTGGCAGGCTGTCAAGATGGCTGAACACTGCCTTTGTAGAGTATTTGTGTTAAGTATCAAAAACACTGATATAATATAGATGGTCTATAGAACAGTAGCCACACTTTGTGCCACTGGAGAGTCAGCTACTCATGTTAACAATACAAGTCAACAAGGCCCCAGGAACAGTACTAGCTAAAAGATACTAAGAGCAAGGGCAACATTAGAGGATCAACTTGGATGCTTCTACTGGGACCTACTGGTTAGGGATGGGCTGACCACACTTCTGTCATGCTCATTATTCTAAACTATTGCACTGAAAGACTTATATCTTAGAATGTCCTCCATCCAAGTAATAAATACTAATGACCATCCTACGTGGGGATTTTAACCCCCTACCAAAAATCACAGAAACCATAGTGCCTCTTTTCACCTTAGTAGGATACACTTGACTGTGTCTTTGAATGTCCTTATATGATAGGTTTTCTGCCCCATAGCCAATGGGGGGAAAAAAAATTCACACAGAGCATCAGGAATGAGTCTGAACAAAGGAGCCTTTCAAAGTTCCATTTGTCATTGTCATTACATAAACAACACAGTGTTAGGCTGTATCCTTTGTGTCCAGTCACAGTTCTTCATAGCTATCCACTTCTTTCACCAGACAGCATAAAAATATTCTTCTCTGGTCTTCAGGTCTTTATTTTTGAAGGCTGATATGTCTCCTAGAACTGCAATTAAATAAAATCTATTCGGCTTTTCTGGGGCTAATCTGTCTTTGGCTACCTAGGTGCCAGCCACAGAGACAATGCCACTTTCAGTCTACTCTCCTACAAGATTAATAACAATTACAAATACAGACAAAATACAGGAGAATTTTCTATTTGGGGAACCTGTCCTGTGTCTATCTGTACATGGATTCAGAAATATTACAGGTCCATTGAAAACTGCATATGACACTGACAGCTCATGCAACATCCCAGAACCTCAAATATCTTGTCTGGAAAGTGAGTTAACAATGTTATACTCATTTATGAAGAGTGAATAATGACATCATCTGAAACAATTTCCTGGGCCTTGGAAATTCTGATTTTAAACGTGTAGTTGTGCATATTGTTATACACTCAAGCAACCATGAACACATTTGCTGAACTATTACTCTCACTGAGAAGTTTAAGTAATTTGAAGTTTGATAACATTGAAATCCTGTGACTGTCAGTCTTCATCATCAGTGATTAAACTCATACTGCATGAGATAGCATGGCTATCTCATTTTTCATGATAACAGATTCCAATTCAGGAAATTCTGAGGGTAGTACTGAATCCAGGTCTCTAGCATCATTATTTTTGCCTCCTGACGGTAACTTCCATATAAATCCCAAATAGCTTTGATCTGGATTAAAAATCAAACCCAGCATCTTCCCCATACTTTTTTTCTAAACAATAATTCATCATTGAAACAAATTATCTACCATTCTGCCAGCATAATCTTACTAGAGCCCTCTGCCCTTCTTTTGTTTCAAATAGAGCTGATACCACAATATCTGATTTGATTAACTACAATGTCCACTCAGCTGCTTGATTAACTGCAGAGTCCACTTGCCCTCCTGAGTAGCAAGGACTTCCCGTTAGCTACAGGATGCAGCTAGGCTGTTTATGCTCACATCAGCGGTGAGTCCTGCTTCCCTTGGGGATGAGGGAGCTGTTATTGCAGCAGAGCAGGAATAGCAAAAGAAGAGGAATCCTTCCTTTGTTTCATTTCAGACCCCATGGCTCATATGGAAATAAACTACAGGTTCTCTATTCCCACCTTAGAGAGAGAACTGCAAAATCACAAGAGAATGATGGACTTGCTAAACCTCTGAGACAATCTTCCTATTCTGTTAGAAGAGGCAGACAAGGAGGACTATTCAAGATACAGTTTCCTGATGACAAATATAGATGCTTCATTTCTAGCCTATTTTCTCTAAATGCTGGCTCAACCCTTCCCAAGGTCAAGAATTTACTGCATCAGGTCCCCCCACCCCATTCTTATTTTGTTAGTGAGGGGCAGCCCTGCTTATACACTGAAGGCCTAAAATCAGCAATAGGCCTGACATACATGCCTGCTAGCACCAAGTCTTGGGTCCCCGTGGAAAAACACTGAAGCAGATAGCTGGGAGTTATTGTAAACAGGCAGCTTTAGTGGAAGACTTCCAAGCCTGGCTACTCATAGGCCTTGTAGATAGGTAACCTTGGTGGATAGTACCAACTTAGATAAAGACAAGTGAATCATAGGTGGAGTCATAGTGGTCTATCCCCTGAACCTTCACCCAGCTGACACTCTGTTCTGGAAGATATCTGTACTCCCTCTGAACACCCACACTCCTGCGACATCCCCTTCCCCACATCCTGCCTTTTTGTGTATATAACCTGTGTGTGCAAAAGTAAAAATTATGATCTGATCAGATTATAGACAGGTCGTCACTTCCTTGTGTCTTTGCCTACTCCACCCCCCACCCCTGCTCTCTTTCAGGTGACCTCCCCGAACCCCTGTTTAATGTTCTGCTGGACAGGACAGTTAATCATGGAGGCAGTTACTTGGGTTGGCTGAGTGAGACTCAGGGGCATATGGAAGTTTTATTGCCATCAACTTAAGTCAAACTCGATGGCTCATCTTCTAGCTTTACTCTTTGTAATGTTGTAACTTGTGTCAAGTTAGCTATCCTCCTTGAGGAGTGAAATCATTTTTCCTTCACTGAATGGAGAGCTGTGTATAGTGTGTCACAGAACACACTAAAAGTCTAGGAGTGACTCATCCTTAACAATTCCAAGAAGTTAAAGCTGAGATTGGAATCTCTTGCCCTGTTACCTGTAGACACCATTTCTTTCTCCTGCGAAACCTCAGTAATACTTGTGAAAGGGTATAGGCCTGATAGACCCCCAATAAGACAGGGTAAACTCCAGGTTGGTGTGAATGACAGCATAGGGTGAAAGCAATACCACAGGTCCTTCCATGCTCCTGAGATCAAGGCAGGGTACCCACGATGATGTGAACTAAACATCCTGTTTGTTTTGGAGTTGTATCCTCTGTACTTTTTAAAAGAGGGTGGAAAATGATTGGCTAAATTAAGGTATGTAGATGAGAAATGGGGATCAGAACTAGCATTTGTTGAGTGCCTAGTATGTGGCAAATATTGATGGGTGCTGTGGCATTTAACTCACAGAATGGCTCAGGAAGCTGTATGTTAATCCCATTTCAAGGAAGAGAAAATTATTTCTGGAGAGAATGACTTGTCTATAATTGAAAGTGTGTGTCTTTGGGGGTTAAGCTTTAAATTGAAGTCTAAAATCCAAGTCTTTGGGACTTGACAAACAGATCTACCAACAGATGCTACAGAGTCAATGCCAATTGTCAGGCAAGACTCTCCAGGCCCACAATCGCAGATATTTCTCATCAGAAAGTCTTGTCTAATGTTTCACACTCCTTTCAGTGACATTGACACAGGAGACAGATCTGGGGGAACTGGCTGTTATACCAAGCTTGATTTTGCATATCAGGCACCCAGCTAATCTCACTGGCCACAGTTACTTATTTAAGACACTAGAAAATGAAACTGTTCTGGTACGTGCCAGCACAGACCAGTGCACAGGTTCTTTTGACACAGGCATTCTGCATTCAGTATAAGCCAGGATTGTTTTCTGTCCCATGACTCCACGAGTAGAGGGCAATAACATAGTGTACCAATAAGGGCTCTCATTATGCCAAAAGGAGGAGGAATGCTACACATGGGAGAGGGGCTGGAGAGATGGCTCAGCGGTAATTAGCATTTGCTGCTCTTGCAGAGGTCTATACTTCTGTTCTAAGCACCCACACTAGCAAGTAGCTCACAACCACTTGAAACTCCAGCTCTAGGATGCCCTCTTCTGACCTCTACACACACACACACACACACACACACACACACACACACGAGGTGGGGGGTGAGAAAGAAGGAAGGAAACAGAAGAGAGAAAGAGACCCACACACACCTCTCAATATATTAAAAAAAAGAAAAGAGCCGTATGTTTGCATTCCCAGATTTCTTATTTCTTACTCAGTTATTCTGTAATCATCAAATATTCAGCAAAGAGTCAACAAACCTTTTGTTCTAGGCTTTGGATTAGAGAAGTGACCAGTGAGGTGTCTGTCCTCACATGATATACCTTCTAATAGGGGAAGCAAACAAGCAACCAATAAAATAAATGGTAAGTTTATTTTGGCTGGACAAAGTGGTATCCACTTGTAATCTCAGTACTTGGGGAGGTTGAAATAAGGTAAGCACTGCTGAAATACAGATCCACAATAGATTTCAAATGACAATAAAATTTAGGAAGAAAATACAAAATGATTCATGCATATGTGTGTGTGTGTGTTTTACTCAAAACATTTTTCTTGATATGTGTATGTTATCCACTTCTTTTTTCATTTATTTACTCTTTTTTTTTTTGACATGGGACTTCATTGTGTAGCCAAGCCTTGTCCAGAACTCACTATCTATTTAGGACTAGCCTTAAATTTGTGGCAATATTACTGACTTCCCATGTGTTGAAATTACTCATGTAAACCATCACACTTGGTTTGTTCCTATTTTAAAGGAAACAGAGGAACGAGATATGTATAAGATTTATATCACTTGATAAACACAGCAGAGGTTTTGACATTTGAATATTCATTATACATTAACTGCATTTTGAAGTTCAGGTTTTTATTTAAAAGGTTTCCTTAGGCTGGTGGACATCCTGGAAGTTATAGAACTGTTTTTACGAGTAGTGTCTTTAGAGTGGATGGAGGGTTAACAAGAGAACTTATTCCTAGAAGCAGAGTGAGCGGCAGGAAAACAGACTCTCCAGCAGTAGCTCATTCCTTCTGGTGCTCCCCCAAGCCATGTCCTCATTAACTAATCATTTTCAGTTTAAAATACCTGCATGCACCTCTGCGATGCTCCAATAGCCAGTCCTCAGGGGGGTTACAAGCCAGATTGAACATCTGGATTTTACAGCAAATCCTAAAGGTCACCAGATTCGGAGGGATGGAAATGGATGGATAGATGGGGACACGATAACACGAAGCCAGCAAGACAAACTGCTCCTGCTGGCCCGGCTGCCTCAGAGAGTTCGGGCGCATCAGACCACATGGAAATCTGCTCAAAGATGAATTGTTACACTACTCTGGAAAAAGTCAATGTTTCCATTTCTTTCTCTCCCATTTGGCATTTTGGAGCCTGCTGTTAGGATTCACACTGAGTTTTGGCTTGGTTTCTAGGGACTTTTCTCCCTCCTCTTTTACCGTTGAGCTTAAAGAAAAATAGCACAGAGAAACTCTAAGAAGAAAGGAAACCATACTCCAGATGGTACTAAGAACTCCAAACTGACCAAAGCCCAGGGAAAGACCTTCCATTTATACAATGTGGATCATCTCGAAAACCGTGACTGACAATTGCCCCCGTAATCACAAGCATATATACCCGAACGTGTAACTGAGAGTATCTGCAGGCTTGCGTGAAGCCGTGTTACATCTGTCCGAGCTTAGAGGCACCGTGGAATCTTACCTATGACCTCCCAGTTCTGATACTGCTCAAAGAAGTGAGACAAGCTCATGTTCTGTTGCCTAGTGGTAGGAAGCTCTTGACAAATGTGCTTGGAGAGAGTGGGATTTCCCTCCCTGTACTTAATAGATGGTTTCTGGAAGGACTTAGTGCTGGTGAATCTCGGTTGTCTGCTTGACACAGGCGGGAGAAAGGAAACTAAACTGAAGAATTGCATCAGTCAGACTGACCTGTTGGCAGGCTTGTGGGACATTTTTGGATAGAGGAATGTCTAGCCCACTATAGATAGTACCAGTCCTAGGCAGGCGGGTCTGGGCTTTGCAAACTAGTTTAGTTCAATGTGATCATGGAAGCAAGAAAGTGCTCCTCCATCACTCCACGGTTTCTGTTTCAGTTACTACCTTGGCCTTTCTTGATGATGAACTGTAACCTGTAAATTGAAACAAAAATCTCTTGTCCTTTAAGTTACTTGTAGCCAGTATTTTAGCATAGCAACATAGAAACAAACTGGAACTCGGGTGATGTCTTGGACTCTTGGACTCCGGGAGAATTAGCCCAAGATAGCCCTGAAGAGAGTGGGGAGTCCAGAAAGCTGCATCTGTAGTATATTTAACCAAAATAAGGAGTGAACTGTATTTATTAGAATACTTTGGGGCATACACAGAATGAGGAGATTAATACCGTGAAAAGGGTATGGGCTGTGGTTCAAATCCTGCCACCATCTCCTATCTATGTGTCTTCTTTACTTGATTCTCTCTAAGAGCACACATGGGCATCAAACAAGAGACCCATCATGAAGAGAAAGGACATAACCTCTCCTGTTGTTTACAGTTAGAATATACTTCAGGGATGTGATCTCATGAGTTCAGCCTGAGGTCCAGATTTTTCCTTGACTGATGACTTAGTGTATCTGATTATGATGACTACTCAGCCTGGATTCCTCAGAGACAAGAGGTGAGGGTATACTGAAATAAGAACCACTATGTAGAGAATCTGTGGGGAAGGACATCAGAGCACACACGTAGCATTGGTGCAGCTGGAA
The DNA here is from genome assembly GCF_004785775.1 of Grammomys surdaster. Classification (NCBI taxonomy): domain Eukaryota; kingdom Metazoa; phylum Chordata; class Mammalia; order Rodentia; family Muridae; genus Grammomys; species Grammomys surdaster. The sequence goes on from NW_021621002.1 coordinate 1,508,952, forward strand.
GCATGTCTCGCTGGTAGAGCTGGCCTGTGTGCTAACAACCACATCTTCAACAACAGACCAGTCCAAGGCAGGCTGTGTGTTTTCAAGCTAGAAAAAGATTTCTTGTTACACATAAAGTAGGGCATGAATGGTGTTTCTGTGCTGTGTTGGGGTAAACTTGCCCAACAGCTTTGCCCTGTGGGTCCTCCTATGTGTAGGATACGGATCTCCCTTGGACATGGTGGAGCATAGCAGGCTGACTCTCTCCTCAGACTTTAATGTCTTTCATTCATTCTGTCAACTGACATTTCTCCCTTGCTCCCTGCATGGCTAATAAGCAGGCATCCTTCAGGCTCTGTCCCTAGAGAGCTTTCTCTGAACATCCTGTATTTGCAAGCCTCTTTCTATGAGTCCTCATCAGAGTACTTTAGTTTTTATGCTACCTTGCCAAGTGATGATTGATATATTTGTCTACTTGCTTAATTGTTTATTCTGGTCTTTCTGATCTCAGGTACCATGTTGACTCATTCATCTTTATTCTAATGACTGTAAATATGCCCTACTCACAGAAGGGACTCAGTGGGTATTCAGAAAAGGTATGGCTACATAGATGGATAGGATACACTGTCCGTATGGGTACAGCAGCAAGTGAGGAACATAAAGAAAAGATAAAAACCTTAAAGGTAGGAGGTGAGTTATGAAGGATATACAAAAGCACCTGCTAAAGGACCCAAATAGGGCTACTCCAATCCCACCACCAGAGGGCACTGTGTTCATAATATACAATGGCTCCAGGATTCGTCTTCTCTAGCCCCTGTCTCCTACAGTACATGACTACTCAAGAGCAAGTGATCAATCCTAGAAAACCACAGAGCTCTGGGCTGCCTTGAACTTGAGAGTAGTGCATCCTAGGCAGTCTGTGATAAAGGAAAATGTTCATAAAATTATTTATGATCCGTTACTCACCAAAATTCGAGTAACCTATAGTCTTTAAATGTATTGCTAGGAGGAAAAATATGAAAAAGAAAATGAGATTGGGGGTTGGGGGGGAGCCAGAATGGTGAGCTGGTAAAAACAAGACAGGTAGTGTCTTGCCTTAAATTTTGCAGTTTGTTCAGCTTGAATTTTAAGGTATTATTTTATTGATTCCTAAGGGTGTGGGGTTGGGATGCTCCATGGTAAACCATTTACTTAAGACCCCCAGACTCAATTACAGGCCTGGGTGTGTAGGATTTACCTTTACATAGTGAGAAGAGTATACTGAACGGTGAGTTTCTCAAACCCAGTGAAAAAACAGCTGAAGCCTCAACACAGCCCTCAGTTCATATCTATCCATGTCTACGGCAGCACATTGTAGCACGTGAAGAGCAACCATTCCTTTATTCCTGATTCCCTCATTCACTCACCAAACATGATATCAAAGTGTCACAGGTGATGAATCAGTTAGAAACACTAGAAAGCCAAATGACAAGCTACCTTTAAACTAGGACTGAGGATTTTAGATTCTTTCTGAAATTGTTAAAACATTTAACAATGTTAAATGAGAAGCGAGAAGGTCAAGGCCACTTTGGTCACTCTTGGGCTAGGGCTCAACTTTACTGGGCACAACAACTATTGCAGGATGGTTGGTCCAGGTGAAGTAGGAAAAGGAAAGTCAAGATGCTGGCACAAGATTTGGCAGGAGGATGAATTGTCCCTGCTGCAGCAAAAGCTTGTCTGACCACATTCACTGGGGTGAGGGAAGGAAACCACAAGCCCACTGGAAAGCCAGTCTGTGCGTATGGGGGTGGAGAGAGACAGAGGAAAACTCAGAAATGAGAATCTGCAGCGAGGAAAGCGGGTACAAGGAAACATGGAAATGCAAGAAGCTGGTAAAGGAGAGAGCAGAAGGCAGGCGGCATCTGTGAGCTCAAGGACAGGAGGAAGGAAGAAGGCGGAGTAGGCGGCAACTGCAGTCAGGTTCTCAGCAGCACTAAAATTGTTCCTGCCACTTGGCAGGAGTCAGTTCAGATGTCTTGGATCCAACTGCCTCTCCTTGTACTCATTCAGATAACTGTCAATTGGTGAGGCTCATGGACCAAAGGATCCTTGGCAAATATCCTTTCTCTCCGTGGTGGTGATTTAAGCCCTCAATGTGTTGTTTATGAAAGTAATGACTGAGGCAATGAGTTACTCCTGCCAAAGTGGACCGTAAGACATTTGGCTTGCCTGATTAAAAGTTTATGGAGCACAGTTTAAGTGTACCTAATTTGTCTTAGAAAATATTAACTTAGAGTCTAAATGAATAGTCGGTGAGTACTGTCACTCCATCTTCAGGCCTCTTTGTGGCACTCAATTTATAATCAACTGCTTCTGTAGCAAAGAAGAAAGAGTACTCATATCATAGGAAACTTTGCAAATTTCTAAGCTTATTATGCATTTGATTCCCTCAATAAGTCTTTAAATCAGAATATGCAAGAGATTGTCATTCTAATTATTCTCAGTTTGCAGAAGTGAACTTGCGGCTCAGAGAGCTACAGAACTTTAATTTACCCATCATGTGATGTGATCGGTGGCCGTGCTAAAGCCACCTCTCTTAAACAGATTTCCACAGGTTTCCATGCTCTACCTTAGACAACTCGTGGGTGTATCGACAATTCTGGAATGATAACGTGGTGTTCATGTCATTATCTTCTCCTGAAGACTGGCCGGAAGACCTTCCGCGGACACAGCTGTAGAACCACTTGGATCTAACGTCCCTATATCATTGAGCATCTATTAGCTGAAAGAAAATAGCAGTTGCTCTACCAAAATAAATGATTGTAAGGTGTTATTGTCAAGCAGAGTGAAGAGTGCTGAAGAGTAGAACAGAAGGCAGAGAATGTGATTACAAGTGGAAAAAAAAACACAGAAAATCCATTTTCTTGAGATCCTCTGAGAGAAGTAGGGACCCTTAGTGTGCACAAGAGGAAAGAGGGAATGAGTACACATTTAGAACAGACCCTAGGGTGTGCCTTTCTGGAAGACAGAAGGAAAGTTGAGCATCAGATCCAACCCTGCTGAGTGCCAGGGACAATGCCCAAACTTGTGGAGGGAGTATTCAATCAACGGGTACTTTTTCATGCTTCACTGTACACCAAACACAGCTATAGATATTAAAGATGCTCAAGTAAAGAGAGACAGACTAGAATGGCCAGAACATTCACCTCCTTCCCTTCTGGTAGTTTATCAAGGAAAGCAAAATCTTGGTATGAAACCAAAACAGATGGTCACAGGTCTCTGGATGACCCCCCTTCTTGGGATGTTTCTATTCTACACAGTTGTCCCTGTCTTCCTCACAAATATGCAAACTACAATAGCCCTGGATACCTTCTCTTCTCCAGAGCCCATTTTCTAGTAAACTCAACATAAGTGCTCTTTTGTATAGGACACTGAATTTTTGGTGACCATGGATGTGCAGCCAAGCTTATGATTAGCAATTCCCCTCCTGTAGACTCCAGTTCATAGGTAATCGCACAGTGCTCAGGACCTGTGTATCTATGCCTTGTGCACAAAGTACAAAGACCTTCTTCTCACAGAATACGCTTGCCTGTGGCCAGGAAGGGGAATAAGCATGTAAGTACAATATACTATGTCATTCCATCCTACCAACTTTGTCCTAATTGTGCAGGCTTGAACCTCTGCAGGTGACAGATGTCTTTCATTTCCATCCATAATATGCTGGACACAAAAGCAAGAATCTCGTCCCTTTTCATATCAGAGCCAAAGGGCTGGAATCTTGTCAGAAATACTTTGGGAACCCTAAGCCAAAGGTCTTAATTCGCGATGGCGTGACAAAATTGACTCTGCTAGGGTCCTAGGGAGAGTTACGGATGACATTTTTTTAAGAACCATTTTATTTGTTTACTTATTCATTTACACAGTGACACTAAGGATCAAACCTAGGGCTTTGCACATGCTGGGCAAGTACTCTAGCGCTGAGCTCCATCCTTTGAGCAGCACATTTATAGATTCTTTGAGCCAGGATGGCAAGTCCACTCTGTGTAAAGAATAAAACAAGAAAGCTACAACTCTGGTGAGTGAAGAGTTTACCTAGACCACAGGGGAGAGGGATCTGCAGATTCAATTATTCATATTCTTCACGTTTTCAACTGTGGCCTCTTTGTCTGGTGCTCTCACCTGCTATCACTTGTCTTATCTATGCAGGTTAAAGCCCCTGCCCCCATCCTTTAGGCCCAACTGAGGTCTTTTCCTCTGAACAATGCACCCACGCATTCTTCTCAGCCACTTCTCAGGTATTTCCACATGTATTCCAGGGATCCAGAAAATTCCCCTTATCTCCATTTTCAGACTTCACTTATATAACCACCATCTGTCTGGCTTCACAGGCTAAAAATCAAGAATCAATCACTTCCAATCTTTCCCTCACCCGTTCTTCCTTCAACCAATCTGTCACTAAGTCCTGCCAAGTCTTGAGTCTCACATTTCTGGCCCCATAGCTCCCTCTCTGTCCCCACTCTGTCTGAGATCCAGCCCTAGCCCTTCCAGCTCCTATTCACAATGCGTTGACTGACATTAAAGAGAAAGGATTGTATGTATATGCTGAAGTCTTTAGGAAAGCTGTCTTTCGGGGTGTGGTATTGCAGGATATGTAGGAACGAGCCGAGGTGGCATGGAGAAGAAGCTTGTCTGGATGCAGCTAGGACAATGGCGAATGGTAGACACAGGACAGAGCAGGGGCTCAGTGCCTGGAAAGTTACTAAGTGGAAGCATCAGGGGAAAGGGGAACACTCGCTAAACAGACTTGACGGGATAGTCGTGCATAACAGGGCAGGAAAGTAAGCTACTGAAGTTGGTGGATGAGAGGTTTGATCAGATATCAAGGATGCTTGAGCACCATAATGAGCATAACCAGCAGGATTTGTGCTTAGAATTTGGACCAAATGAACAGCCAGTGGGTTAAATGGAGAATCCACTCCCATCACCCCTCACCATTCTTCCAAACACACACCACCATGATCTCCCTATAATATACACTTAAATTTGTAGGAAAAGGCTAAGCACCCAAGCATAGCAGGCTCTCTCCCCTCTACTTCTCTGCCTGGAGAGGACCTAGACTTGGTCCTTAATGTCCTTACCGATCTTCTAACAACTTCACATTTGGGACTAAGCCTGTAAATCCCTCCTGAAATGTAACCCCTGATCAGCCTGATGCGCAGGCATCTTCCAAGTTCAGTTGCCCTTGTGGTGGTCCTCATGCTGAATCCCATTGCTAGTCAGAGTCTGTCTGGTTCTGTAAGCAAACCCACATTTACCTTCATTGGTGACTGTTTCTTACTAAATTGACAGGTCTCTGTCTCTGTATTGCCTAGAAGTTTATTCACAGCAATATTAATAAAAACAACAATGAGTAATCATGTTTCCTATCATGGTGCTCACTCTGACATTAGTAGAATATTTGCTCAACTGTGTTTATTTTTTAAAATAATTTTCACAAGGATCCTGTGAAACAATGACTTTCCTTCTTCCCACATGGAGAAGCTTGTTACACTTTACCAAATGGGCACATATCACCGAGCTAGTATATATAGGGCAAGATTGATTCTCAATCTCCAGATCCAACCCCTTGCTCTTCCCCATTAAGAAGCTCTACCACATTACACAGGGTCATGGTGCAACCTGGAACATGGACAGTGATGGTGAAGACATGGGAGGTGACAGTAAAGAAATGGCTAAAGCTGAAAGACCAAGAGCTATGATGAAACAAGAGAACAAGCATTGGATGGTGCCTGAGTGCCCAGAGTAGAGAGGGTGTTGTAGACAGAGTGGACAGACAGCTATGGCAAGATGCAACACACATACAGGAGAAACTAGGCAGAGGACCATGGCTAGAGGATGACAAAGCCAGTTTCTCCGGTAAATCTTTCTTGAAGATTTAGCAAAACAAGCTTTTTGGTTGACATTTGTCTCAGGCCTGCCACATGCCATATGCCCCAGGTTCAAATCCTAGCAGGGGACAGAGGTGAAGAACAGAAGGAGGAAAAACTCAGGAATAAAACTTGTCTAACAAAGCAAGAAAGAGTTCTCTTCCTAATTTTGTAATAAAACTGTAAACTTTGGCCTAATCCTAACCACTTGAAGTCCCTCCCCATCACTGTTGCCCAGGGTAATAATTTTCATGCTGAAGAAGTTGAAGAGTGGATTCCACTGCTCCCTGGACAGTGCCAGAAAAAGGAAGGGAGGCACTACTATGAAGTTTCAAAACTCATACTACTTTGAAATTATCACATAAGAATTGTCACAGGGGGACCCAGTAAGACTGCAAGTTCTCCTTGCTTTACACTGCAGGACTGAGAAGGGAGTTGAAGGAGATTAATTACATTCTCTGCTAATCAATGCAAAGACATATTTTTCTGTTCCTCCATCTCATAATTTTTATTTCATCTAGTTTGGGCTTTTTTAGGGTTGCCAGATGTCCCAGTTTCAGTGGGACAATCCTGCGTTTTGAAGGTATGTCCCATCTGCTCTTGAAAATATTTCTGTTCACTGCTCTCTTGTCGACTGTGGGGTTTTTAGAGCTGCCAGCCAGAGCAGGGCTGCTGGAGGGGAGATGATAAATTATTGTAACACTATAAAAAAATCACTCACATCCACCACTACCTCACCTCAGCGACGCTTCAAATTAATTCTGCAGGAATGTTTGTCGTGAAAGGTGAGTCACCAGATATCCATCTGAGGATAGAAAGCTCTTTCCCATCATGCCTTGGAGAAGATGCAGGATGAGTAGGAAGTAATCTATAGAAGGATTCCTGGACTAGCCATAGGAACATCTGCTCTGCCATTTTCCTGGAGAGTAACTTAAGGTTGTTTACTTAAAAGGAAAAGTGGCGTGAAACATTGAGCACCTATTGTCTACCCAATGCTATGTTGGCAATTCAGATGAAATATCTAGTTAACTTCCTTAATAAATTGGGTGGCATAGGTTTGTATCTTACAGATAAGAAATTTGAAACTCAGAGCTTGGAAGATCAAACTCCTGATACAAACCCTACTGCAAAGACTTACCCTTATCGGATAAACAGATATCATTTTGCCTTGATTGCTATAGAATTGAAGGGCTGCTTTCTATGATCTCTTCCAGGCTCCTGTGAGAACCCCCCCCCCCAAAAAAAATGTCGATTAAGGCTCTGTCTGTGGGAAGCTTTGAATGGACAAGACATGCTGAGAAATGCTTCAAAGTCTGGTCTGATGTACTGTTTAAAGATGGACACCGAGGCTGGCTCGGCTAGATAATAGCACTGTGACCTTTGGTCAATGGTCCAAATTATCTTCATCAGTCATCCTGTGACACCCCTTGTTTCTTATAAAGGAGGCACTGAGAGCGCTGCTTCGGTTCACTGTCCTCTGAGGAGGGGCCACGGGGTCCGTTATTTACAGCCTCTGGAACTTGTTGAGTGAGTTTATCATCATTACTTGAACAGAACAGGTCCCTGACAGTGGAAGCCAAGCAGGGAAGATACTGATGGTTGCTGCTGTCCCAGATAATGGGGATCTGCAGAGTGAGCTCTATGCCAAGAGGAAAATGAGAACATTCTGGAATGCTACATAAATGGCATTGAGTGAGTTCACTAATATGCGCTGACCTCCACCATACAGTCAGCCTCCTGTTGTTTGTTTTTTCATGCTTCTGGCTTTTTTTTTTAATTGCCATGTCTTCATAGAGAGGCTCAATGGGAAGATGGCAGATCTCCACTGTGGGCCTTTGTTAGCATCTCCAAGTGACAAATGTACAAGTGGGTGAAAGATCCTGAAATACAGCTCTCACGTCAGCTGCCATCACTTTGGACGCCCTCCTGGCAGCGACTCCACACAGCCTCCTCACTCTGCTGTTTTGTTCTTACCCTTCTTGAAGCCATTTCTTGCAGTAATGATGAAAATCTTTCTTCGAGTTCGGCTCCCTGCTCTCACACCCTTCCTGGCTTCTCTTTGCTTCTTCTGGTGGGCTAGGCATTTGCATTCTGTAAACTCTGGAAGCACTAGAGGGCTCAATACATCTCTTGCACTTTCATGGGGGTGTGTATACACACTTGTACAACCCATCCGATCCTCAGAGGATTGGCAACACCAGAACAGTCATAGGTATCTGTTCAATGTGGCTACAGAGCCGAACAGAGCCACCCAACTGGGCGGCAGAACCATTGTTATTGTTCTACTGATGAGATTTAGCTCTAGCCTAATTCCCTGTGCTACCCCACAAGCAAATGATTGGTTTCAGTTCCTCTGTATTCTCGGTTGTGAAATGGGCCCCTCTGCCTCTCCCACCAGCCCTGCAAAGCTTCCTTTCCCTGATTTGCTGCTCTGATACAAGGACTTTCCTAGTGCTTCTCAGTGCTTACGCTTCTCCTGGCGTTCCCCCCACTGTATGATCGTTTGTGTTCACCTGCCCGTGATCCCTCTAGAAATGAATTCCTGAGGAGGTGTGCCTATGGCTGAATCATTTGCTAATGCTGTCGCAAAGTGAGTTGATGGTGGGCAGCAGCATGTCTCCATTTCCACCCATCCCACTGCTTACTCCAGAGAGAAGGAGAAGGTGAGTCGAGCAGTGGGGGACTGACATAGATGTGAGAGGCGTGGGAGTGGGAGCCCTGGCTGCCTAACAGCTCTTAGTATGCAGAGGCGTGCTGTGAGCAGCCTTTAACATAGCCCCCAGATACCGCCCTCAGAGATCCTGAGTCTACTGGGAAATAACACCCAAAATCACATCTTAAGTTGCTCCCACAAGATCTCCACAGGGCTTGGTTCGATCAAGGTAGATGATAACCCTAACATTAGGATAAACAGACAACTGTGTGCACCTACAGCTATCAGAAATGGGGCTCTCTGGCAGGAGAGAAAATTAAAGAGTTGAGTTCCTCGATTATCCTCTGGGTGGCGCTGTGTAGATGTGCGTCAGCTCAACAGAAGGCGTCCCTCCCCCATGACTACCAAGTTGTAACCTCATTTCTCACAGTGGCCCCAGGTGGGGATTCGGCTGAAAGCCAGGGTTGCCAACGCCAGGGATTTATATGAGGCAATGTCTGGCGAGTACAAGGTCTCAGTCTAAATCTCTGCTCACTCTAACTGGAGAACAAAGTGTTTCAAAGACAGGACGTTGGGTCTCTGTGGTGCTTTTGCACCTCACACAAAACAGCCTGAGAGTGGCTAGGTGTTCATCGGCTGCATTATTAGTTTTCAGACTGTCGCTTGTAACTACAAAAGTAATGCATGTTTTTGTGGATGATTTTTTTAAAAAAGCATATAAACAAAAATAATTTTTAAAAGTCAACCGAAATCACACCACCCACGGCTAACCACTGTTAACATTTACTGTGTTTCCTTAAATGGATACTGTTTGGTAACCTGCTTTTTCTACCTTAACAATATAACAAGAAAATTTTCCAAGGTAGAAACCACATTAAAATCATTTTTTAAAGTTGCATAGAATTATCCTATTTCATTTACAGATGGACCGTGGTTTATTTAACCAATTCCATATTGTGAGACATTAAAATTTCTCTCCCTCCAGTCTTCCCTCCCCTTCTCCTTTGCTCCCTCTTGAAATGCCTTCAATTCTTCCATAAGCTCTCTTACAGTTACACGGTTGCTCTTTGTGCTCTTGTCCAGTACTGTCCTGTAGTACAAATTCCTAGACGTGGATAAAGGGTCATTTAAAGCACTGAAATCTTTGGATGCCTGCTGCTTTCTCTCTTCTCCCTCTGTACCACTACCATCCCTGGCCCCTAAAGAAAGTAGAGAATCACAGCTGTGAGAAACCCTTCCATAAGGTCTCCAATTCTGCTTTATTCTGTTTGCTTCTTCTGCCTCTGCCTTGTGGGATTAAAAGATTGGAAATACACTGACCTTACCTAGGAATTACTTCCCTGAGAGATATGAGAGGTTGGTGGTCACCTCAAAGTAGTGTCTACTGAAAATACTGTTGTCTTTATTTTGGACAATGATGGTGACTATCCTTCTCCAGCTATTCTCAATTCTCAAGAGTCTGGGCAGTGGGAGATGGTGGAGCTTTGTGCTCTTTTTAGTGGGGTGTATGAAGTTCTATATGAAGGTATTAGAATGTGTTCCAACACCAGAAAGAGGAAAAGAGGTTGACCCTGGCGGAAGCTTGAGTTCTGGAAGGTGGTTAGGGAGCAGACCAGATAAGACCAGAAAGCCATAACGATGACCCAGCCAGAGATAGAAAATAACATGAGCCAGAAAAGTTGGCAGTGTTCTAAGTTAGAGGCAGTGTTCACTCGTTCAAACGCAGGAGGCTTCCGCAGGGCAGCAAGCTTTTTGCTTAGAGTTTATTTCATTAGCTTTCAGGGACACAGGCTTAGAAGGCTTAGACAGAGCCTCCACACAAATTCATGGAGTGTCTACCCTGAGATCCTAGAAAAGAAACACAGGCAAGAGACGAAATTGTCCAGCCGGGCAGTGGTGGCGCACACCTTTAATCCCAGCACTTGCGAGGCAGAGGCAGGCAGATTTCTGAGTTCGAGGCCAGCCTGGTCTACAGAGTGAGTTCCAGGACAGCCAGGGCTACACAGAGAAACCCTGTCTCGAAAAACAAAACAGAAAAGAAAAAATAGCCAAGTAGCAGAAACCAGCTTGGCAACTGGAAACTCAGAAAGAAGGAAAGAAGCAAGTCAAAGGAAGGAAGGAAAGAAAGGAATGAGAGAGGGAGGGTGGCAGGCAGGTGGGGAGGAAGGAAAGAAAAAATGGGAGTCGGGAAAAAGAGGAGAGAAGAGGGTTTAAGATGACCCTATTAAGTAATGCTTTGGGGTCTGGAATTTTGTTCTATTCGTTTTTCTCACTTTATAGGAATATGATGTCTCCTCCTAGTAAATAAAATTAATACAAGGGAGCTAGAGGACCCGCTGCATCCGGGGAGCTTACATGTGGTCTCTTCTTCACACCCCATCAAGATCACTACAGGTAAGGCCCTTCCTAAGAAGCTTCTTTCCTCCCTGATTCAGAGCCATAAAATCAGACTCCTTCTTGCCTCCTCCCCTACCCTGCAATGTTAGAGGCGTGAGGGTTTAATATTTCTTTCTGAAAAATTCACTGTGGACTAATTTCCCCTTAGTGCGGAAGCTTCGGGTTTTCTCTCATCATCTCCTCTCAGCATGTGGTAAGTGACTGACAGGGTCCATTGCAAATGAAACACAGGATCAGAAGGAGGAGGAGGAGGAGGAGGAGGAGGAGGAGGAGGAGGAGGAGGAGGGGAAGGGGTAGGGGAAGGGGGAAGGGGAAGCGGGGAAGAGGAAGAAGGGAAGGGGGAGAAGGGAAGAGGAAGGGGAAAGGGGAAGGGGGAAGAGGAAGAGGAAGAGGAAGAAGAAGAAGAAGAAGAAGAAGAAGAAGAAGAAGAAGAAGAAGAAGAAGAAGGAGAAGAAGAAGAAGAAGAAGAATTTTTAACTAACAATAACCAAGCATCTGACTTTTCCAAAGATGGAATCCCACATTTTGCACTCTACCACCCATTAAGGCAATCCAAGCTGTAACTTTTGCAAGGTTATCTTTTAATTCTTTAGACTATAATAACATTGTGTTTCCAATTCTTTGAAAGTATGACATTTATTCCTCAGGTTTGTCGTACATTTTTGTACATTTGTATTCATTCAACAACCACTGAAAGTATGATTCCCACCTGTATCTGAGCAAAGTATTGGACATTCAGAAAAAGGGTTAGGATGAATGTCTCCTTTAGGAATCTGACCTTGTTCTCCAGAGAACTTAGGCTCCAGCTTTTGAGGTAAAGTCCTCAAGGAGATAACCACCCCACTGGTGGGCTCTCTGATTCCCAGTCACTGTATGCTGTGAAGCACAAAGGTATTTGTAATACAAAGTAAATTCTATCAACCGAGATACCAGTTTTTCAGTCGGAGTAGTAAAACTGAAGACCAAAATTATAAAACATAAGACAAAGTTGATACTTTCATTTGCCTTTTGAGGTACAGTATTTATTAAAATATCTAAAGGTATTTTTAAGTTGAACTGCCTTCCTTTAATTTCTCACATAGACACAGTAACATAAATGCATAAACACCTAGGCATCACAGTGTAGGGTTATGGGATAAAGAAATGTGTTTGGTGTAATATTTTGAAAATAAAGGTCTAAATACACTACACAAGAAGATTTGTTAAACACATTTTAGCTTGTATAGTTGGAATAACCTTGTGTGACTAAAGAAAGACTGATGCAGGATTCTTTTAATTTTAGGGTAACCAAAGTATCATCGAGAATGATTTCAACAAACCATAGAATAATTTATAGAGAACAATATCAATGGTGTGAGTTTTAATGTTTTAAGATTTATATATCTTTGTTTTATATGTATGGGTAGTTTTCTTGCATATGTTTCTGTGTGCCACATATATACAGTGTCCAAGGAGACAAGAAGATGGTGTCAGATCCTCTGTAACTGGAGTTGCAGACAGTTGTTAGCTGTCATGTGGGTGCTGGGAATCAAACCCTGATCCTCTTGCAAGGACAAGTGCTTTTTCCTACTCTTCTATCTCTACAGCCACTGCCAATGAAGTGTTGGGAATAATATCCAAATATAATTGACCTGTAAACATCTATTGCTATATCTGGGTCCAATATAGCCATTAAAAACTTGCAGAAGACTATGCAGCAGGGCCATCTACAATCTCATGAACAAGAGAACTAGACTTCACCTCCCCCCTCAACTAGGGTCAGTTTTCTTTCATTGAACTTGTTAACAGTTTCACTCTCTGTATAAGAGGACAGACACAGTCTCTTTATTCCTGAGAGGAAAATGTGGCCCCACAACTCTTACCTGGGAGAGGAATTCTCCACTGGAAACTCTACTCTTTCTCTGGGCCTTTTGTAAATCACTTACATGGATTGGTTTTTGTTATATTTTCAAAAGCCTTTAAAAAAGGGAAAATAGGAATCACCTAACTGACATACAGCCTGATTTCCTCTTACCTCTTCCTACCTCCTGATCTACCCAAAGCTTATAACCACTGAGATCTGGGCTGTGATACAATAATACATGACCCCTGCAGCTCAGGGGCTGCCAGTCAAAGGACAGATCATATTTGTGTGGTTTCTGGAGTGTGGGCTTCTGGCGTATGTCTTCCAGCATGCCTTATCAACATCAGTCCAGATTCCAGACTGCCACAACAGCTTCACAGTCTCCATTTGAGTCCTGGAAGAAAGAAACTAAGTCAAAGCCCACCCCAGTCTATTCTCTCCACTTATGAGAGGCAGACATCACAGTTGTCCAGGTTTCATTGGCCCAAGCAAATGCCATGATTACACTTGAGTGAAAGAGGAGTGGTAAGTTGGCAAATAACAGTACAGAGAAAGGAATGAAGAGTCACAGTCAGAAGGGTACACTCAAAGCAAAGTTAAGACCTGACTTCTAGACAGGTCAAGGAGAGCAGACAAAGAAGCCAAGCAGGACCTAAGCCTATAGAGAAGGCTGTGCTCCCTTGCTTCTGCCCTCACTGACACTCATTAGGATGAATGTCCCTGTGTGAGCTTTTTCTGAGATGATGGGAAAGACTGAACACTATTCTCAAGAAGCAATGCAGCTAAAATCAAGTGACCAAAATGATTACAAATTTATTGTTTTATTCCATGGAATAGTGCTATCCAAGAGATTATATTTTGAGACACAAATGTAATGACATTTTTAGTGGTCGCATTAGAACACAGAACAAAGAAATGGGTACACGAATCTTAATAGCTTATTTTTTGTTTTTGTTTAGCTTGGTACGTCTAAAAGATTACTTCACCAAGTGATCAATTATAAAATGATTGTTGAAATACTCACATTGAATTGTTGCCAAGCCCTAGAAATCTGACTTTCATCTTATACTTACAACAACCTAAATTCAGATGCTAAATTTTTCTCAGAAATAATTGATCTGTATTTAGATTCCGTTTTAAAAGTAGGTTAACATAGCCAAATTGCGCTAGATAGCACTTACAATTTTCCAGCAAATGAATCAAATATCCACTTTTAAATTTAAATTAACTTAAATAAAATAAAATTTAAAATTCATTTTTCAGTTCCTTTCATCACACTCCCAGCCACTGTGGTTGGTGTCTGCCATGTTGTTCAACCAGACTGTACATTGCAGATTTAGAATGTGACCTTGGAGATTTCGGTCACCACCCTGAAAATGAGCTTTTCTACGTAGATCATAAAATGATCGAGACAGTTGATCTCTCTGTTATTTGGAAGCTTTTTTATTTTTCTTAAAAGGAGCAAAGCCAGATCTATTGAGTGGTCCACATCTGCTTTGCTCTCTACCGTCCATTCTGTTCCCGAGTAAGTTTCTATAGCAGTGAGTCTCAAAGATGTCTGCATATGTTTCAGAACTGACTAAGATCAACCCTGACCCTATGTAATCTGTTTTAGAAATAGTTGCAAAATTAACCTGAAGTCACCTTACTGTACACTTCAAATGCCTTTTTCCTGTTGCTGTTATGTTCTTAAATGTTTGGCCCTGACTTTGGACATGTGCGAGGCAGCCATACTGTGATATACCACAGCCATGGCCAACTGCTTTCCTCTCTCATTTTGCATCTTATTTCACCCATTCTTGAAGGGCCCTGTCCTTACCACATGAGCTTGTTTTCTACTTCATCTGCCCACCCAAAAGACTCAAATGTGATTTCTCATTTTCTATAGGACCTTAAGAAGCCAAGAAATGCAGAATTCAAAACTGCTGCCTTGATTTTAGATGGCTATATAGTAGACTATATAAGAAGCCTAGTATGTAAATTTTAAATATTTTTTATATGAATAACCTCACCTGAACATTAAGCATTCATGTTGATATAAATGAAAGGAAAGGAGAGTTTAAAACCAAGCAGCCAGTAAGTAGAAACATCTGGATTATAAACACAGCCTTCTACATATTTGCTCAGTTCTCTAATACACCACCTGTCTCAGCTACACCAAGAGTCTCCTGGGGTATTATCAACCTAGGCACCTTTTTATGTACCCACAATATTCTAAAGGTGTTATTCACTATTTCAGAAATCAGACTCTTGGTAGATATCTTCAACATCCTAGTACCAAATTCTAAACTCAAAGTCAAGGACAAATAGAAGTGATGCCATTACTTCCATAACTCATGGCTCAGCATGGCCAGTATTACTGCTTCCAAGGCCTTGTTACCTGGTGACTCCATGGGGCAAAACAATGGTGACCATTTTCTAATTCAAATTCCAAGCAGAAATACAGTCTCCTCTGCCAAAGGGTCCTGTGCCTACAAGAAAGAGGTGGTAATGAAACAGGTACTGATGAATAATTAGGGCCTGGTGGCCCTCCATTCCTCTAACACAGGAGTAGAATGAGATCAACTTCAACAGAAGCAAGCCCAGCAGTGGTGATTCCTGACTCTACCCAAACATCAACTTCCTACAAATATGGGACACAACAAGGAGAAAGACAGAAAGACAGACAGGAAGGGGAAGGGGAAGGGGAAGGGGAAGGGGAAGGGGAAGGGGAAGGGGAAGGGAAAGGGGAAGGGAAAGTAGGAAAGGAAAGAAGGAAGGAAGGAAGGAAGGAAGGAAGGAAGGAAGGAAGGAAGGAAGGAAGGAAGGAAGGAAGGAAGGCAACATCAGTAATGTCACATCACTACATCATGTGACAGACAGGGCCTCAGAACACTGCGATCCATAAGAAAAGAGCTACAGTCTGTCCCGACTCAACCATATTAATGATAACTGGCTAAGAACAAGAAGGGGTTAGTATGCAAAATCTTACAGCAACAATAAATTAGCAGTGGTGATCTGAATAACAGTATTAATTGTCAAAGTGATAAGAACACTTTATTATTTCCTGGACTTATTTGCACTTACTGTGATGAGGCAGACCTGGAGAACTCTTCAGGAAGTCATCATAGCTGCTCCAGTCTTGAGCCTGAGACCTGGTCTGCTTTACTTCTCCATAGCTGCCCGGCTTTTCTGTGGAGAGTTCCTTCCAGTAGAGTAGGAAAATCTATAGAAATTTAGAAGCATGGGGAATTCCAGAAAGGGGCACAGCTTTATTCTAGGCCTTAGACAGTTTCTGGCAATAGGGCTATATAGCTCCAAACCCATAGTCAGAAAGGAGTTCTGACCAAGGAGTTGTGTCCAGAGACCTTCACCTACGCCTGAGAGAATTATAGACTGTTCTAGACTGCTCTAAGGGAATATGGGGATCTTAGTCCTTGAAGTTGGAGATTGATGAGGGGCACCATCTCTGTCTCAGAGGTGCATGCTCTAGGAATGTAATGCTATCCATAACCCCAGCCCTGTCTGTGTAAGCACAACTGAATGACTGCCATTGGCATTCTTGATGGAGTATCTTCAGGAGTGCACTGTCTGGCCCTAAGTGGATACAATTTATTTATTGTTCTGAGTAAGACATATTTTAGGAAACCCATGTTGTTTCAGTGGGCTATGAGGTCCTTATCTATAGATTCTGAAGTTTGTCCCCTTTCCCATCAGTGAAAGCAGAGCAGGTCTCAGGAGCAAGGCCTCTTTTCTCTCTCAGTCCTTCTCCCCTACATCATCATACTTTGGATTTCTATCTTTCTCAATACATAGTCATGGTTCAAATACAATACCCAAGGTAAATCCAAAGTCTAGCTAAGACATATCCTTCCTAGCCTGTCCTCTGAGCAGACAGCAGGAACCTCTGGAAAATTTCCACAGACCAAAAGATAGAATGTGGGCAGACAAGCCCCATGTAATGTAGGCATAACTAGCATTAGGAGAAGTCTTCTGTGTACATCCTCAAGATATTATCCACAGATTTGGAAGACTGAGGCAGGACGATTCCTATAAATTCAAGGCCAGCATGGTATACATAACAAATTCCAGGCTAGCCAGAACTATGTAGTGAGACTCTGTCTCCAAAAATAGGGTGCAAGACTATAGAAATAATTCAGCCATTAAGAGCATTGACTGCTCTTCCAGAGGACTCAGGTTCAGTGCCCAGCAACCCCATACCAGCTTACAACTATCTGTAACTTCAGCTCCAGGAGATCTGATGCTTTGTCTAGTCATAATGGGCTCCTGCATGCATGTAGTATACACATACACACGTAGGCATATACATGTAGAGATAAGGTAAATAAATTAAATTAAGTTAAATTAAAAAGTAAGGTTACTGAAAGAAAAGGGAGGAAGGTTATGTCTTTCAGACTCTGGATAATGGTTCTTATGTTCACAAGAGCAGCCCTCAGTGATGATCGTTTTACATATTGGTCAAATCAGTAATGTTTTGTTTGAATAAAGGAGTATATAGCATAAAGCACATCCCAGAAGCATTGGGATCCACTTCACCATTTACAGCCTCTGTAGGAGATGGGAGGTAGCATGTCTCTGGTTTTCTGTATCCTGATGCTGGGCCACAAAGTCTTAAAGGAAGTAAGTGCTTTTTCTTTTTGTTCTGCATGAAGACAACAAAACCGACAACATCAAACCATCAAACCATGCAGTACCCCACCCCATCCTTTATCATCACAGAGCCAGAGAATAGACAAGTACAAACTGTTCTCACACCCAAGGACTTGATGAAATTATTTTACTCCTAAATCTCCCTCTCTTAGGTCTCCTTTTCTTCTTAGCTAAAACCACAGTTAAAGCACTGACTCCCATTCCCTCTGCCCTTTGTTGGTTCTTGCAGAAGCTAAGCTATCTTGGTGCTTTCCCTGTGTGTCCCCACACTATGTGCTGTGCATCTCCTGTTTGTGGGGGAACCATGGGTATAAATGTCTTCACTTCAGGACAGTCACTTTATGTCTAGGCACCTTACTATACCTGACTGAAATAAATTCTGAGTACCCTTGAACAGAAAAGCAGCTGTGGATTTGGTGAGCAATGTCCTATGTTTAGTAAGCAGGATCTGATATTAGTAGGAATAACAATTTGTTTAGGGGATGAGAACAGCTTGCTAGCAACCTTGAGCAGCTACACAGCTGAAGTCTTGCTGGGCAACTTCCCACAGCAGGGAAAACAGGCAGTACAGAGCAGGATTGTTTCTGGAATCAGAGCAGACCCTGTCCTAACCACGAAGCACCTGCAAGTCTGTTTGAATGGGTCAGGTAGAAAAAGGTAGGCAGCCTGGAGCTAGCTTGTTATCAGCTGATTTCCTTTATCCTATCTCTTAGCCTTGGTTGGGAGGCTGATATTCTCTTTTAGGGAATATACCCATGTTCTGGTGCAGCTAGAGTAAATGCAGGTGGGAGTGATGCTTCCACTGAAATCAGGTTGATGGCCGGTAGCTCAGACAAGGGAAGTGGAGCACAGCACAGAGTGTGAAGCACAGCATGAGACATGCTTAAAAACAAAGGTAAAACAAAGGTATGGCACTGGACTACTGTTCCTCCTCTCGGGATCTTCCATCAGATTTAGAGGCTCCATGTGGACAGGGCAGATGGGTCCAAGATTGCTGCATTGTTTGGAGCCTTTATACTTTGATGCACATCACATCTATCAATGAAATAAGTTAAAAGTATCAACTGATTAAAACTTGAAACTGACAAACCTTCAATTCCCCAGTGTTGCCAACATTTGATACAAATCCACTCTAAGCCTGGAAAAACACTGAGAAAAATACTGATGAAGCCTCTGGGGGTTGAGCTGACTGTCTCATGGTCCTCATGACATAGGTGATAATGGCAAGGAGACAGAAGAAGGGAAACGGGTTTCTAACTGATGCTCTATTGATGTCCTCTCTACCAGAGCACAGCTGCATTTCTGTTGTCATAGTCAAACTGTACCTTGCCTTACTGACATCTTCTTGCCCTGCTCAGTGAGGCCATGGCCCCAAGGACAGATGAAGCGGAAATATAACCAAGGTTGAGGCTCTTCTCCTTCAGTAATAGGCAGTCTTTCCCATTTCCTTGGAGCTTTTGAGGGGTTGCAGAGTATCGCGGCCTTGCTTACTGTTGACGTTTTTGATTGGCTATTCTCTACCCGGGCAAGATTTTTTTCTATTACATGTGTAAACTGTATCCTTGACCTTGACACACTCAATGTCAGCTGCACCTCCTGTCTCACTGATTATGGCAATCAGAGCTGTCTCCAGACATTGCCTGATGTCTCCTGCAGGCAGCTCCCATCCTTACGCTGAGACTTTTGTGCGAGCCCACACAGAAGCCAAGGCTGAGAAATACCTGCACTAGAGAACAGAGGAGAACCAGGCAGGATATCACATTACTAGAGGTGTTAGAAGGTTTAGTCTGCTTTGACTGTACTGTCCCTACAAATACTGACCCAGGGGAGCATATTTCAGGTCTGTGGATAATCATGACGTGTATAGGGACCGTGGGATCAGCTCTGGGCCATCTGTTTCTTCTACCTGAACTCAGATAGAGCTTCTGTGTTGACTGCTTAAGTGAGAGCCAAGGCATCTCATGAAAGGTTTGTGTTGGTCTTTTCCTGTGACCAACAACTCTAGGGCACCATGTCAGGTACCAATCTTGTGTAGCTGTCAAGGGTGTCTCAGATTGCTGCTTGTCTGCCCATTCTCCCACCCCCGTAGAGCAAAACACTTCTTTTTGCCCCTTGCCTGTGTTATCTCACCTGTGTCTGGGGCAGGATGGACTCAGACCCTCCTCTGTTTTCTTCTCTTGTTTGTTTTTGAAGACTTAGCTTAGGTGTTCTTTCTCCCTGGAGCCTTCTGTGAATTCCAAGTTCCTGTACACACAAACACACACATACACAGAGAGAAAGAGAGATAGACAGATACTCAGACAGAGATACAGACAGAAAGTGACGAAGACAAAGACACACATACAGAGAGGGGGAAAGAAAGACAGAGAGAGAGAGAGAGAAAAGGAAGAGGGAGAGAAAGACACAGAGAGAGATGGAGAGACAGACAAAAAGTGAGGAAGACAGACACGCAGAGAGAGACAGAGAGAGAAGCCCCATCTGTAAGTTCCTATGGCTTTCAAAGACTGCCTCTTTCATAGCATCATGTGACATCTTAGTGAGATTTTTGGTGTGGTTTTAGGTATCCACAACGGGTGATGTCCTTGAACCAAGCACCAATTTTGGCCCTCTGCCCCCAACAGCCCCACGCTCCCCACAACCCAGGACAGGGCCTGCCATAATGAATATAAGATGTTACCAGCAAGTAAAACAGATCTGATCAACATGACTTTTCAGAGGCTCCCGTCACACCAAGACTGTCCACAATCTACAGTCAATCAGACAGGTTGGAGGTCAAAGTAGATCTTTAATGATAAGTGGAAGATTCTTAAAAAAAAAAAACAAAGAACTGTATCGGCAGCAATGAGAAGAGCGTGCCCTGTGTAGAAAGGCCTCCATCCAAAATGCCAGCCTGAAGTCCTCTTTATTCCAAGTACATGTTGAGAGCTCTTGTCTCCAACCTGGCAGCGACGTAGTTAAAGCCCCACCATTTGCTGTGTGAGGCTGATTCTGCTGACTTTATTTCAAGCAATCAGAAATATCTAATTTGCATTCACATTCACATCAGTGGCCCATATGTTAGCCCTGTTTAAAAGCTATAGGCTTGCATTCATTATGAAAGACTTGGCTCCCCTCCTTATCTCTTCACTTTAAAATTACTGAGACACTGTCGCTACAAAGGGTTATATTTAGCAAAAGGCCCAGCGTCTCCCAGTGCGTATGTGTCTCTGCCTGTGTGTCTGTGTCTGAGAAGGATCTGATATTTGCATCTTTCTCCAAAATATCATATAACTTTCAAAACTGGAAAAGGAAGAACCCTCTCTTTCCCCACCCCTTTCCCATGCGACAGCACTGCGTCCTACCTAGGGCATCATTAAAATACCGTGTCACAATATTTCAGTGCACAGGATTCCAGACCACACCCTAAGCCTCTGATAAGTAGGCTTCTGTCCCTTTGGTGAGCCTCAGTAGGAAAGTCAGTGCTTTTGAGATGGTCCCAGCCAGGGTGGCCTCCTAAACTCAGACACAGCTCAGTGAGAGTCTGATTGCCACTGGGAAGCCCTTGTTGCTGCCTAATTCTCTTATTTTGTTTACTAAACTTCTATTATGTGATAAGCACTCAGAGGGCTGATAATACAGCTTTCTGTCTGGGAGCAAAGACAGCAGGAGGCAGCAGCTCAGCAATCACAACCCATAGGAAAATGCCACACACTCACTAGCATATATAAAACACGGGGGACAAAGCCAGAGTTGGGCTCTTCCTGGAAGATCAGAACAGCAGGCAGGGCTTGCTGGGCAGGACAGGGCACTTGTCAAAAGCTGTGCACATTAGGCCTTTGTATTCTGGAAGGAATTCCAGGACCAAAAGATAAGGAGAGAATAGAAGGAAGCAGGGTGTGTAAGCAAAGAGCACCTTTGTCCCACTCCAAGGCAGACGGGTCCCTGTGGGCACACCCTCCCCCATCTTTGATGGCAGAGCTAAAAGATGCAAATGGATGTGGTGTGTAAAACCCTAACAACAGAGTCTTTGTTCTCTAGGAAGACTTACAAGAAACTGTTAAACAAGGGGATTCTACAAAAAGGAGAGAAGATAGAGAAAGCAGTCAGAAGCCTGTATCCTTTTATCATGCTTGCAATTTTTTTTCTTCTTTCTCTGCACAGGCACTGGTATTTAAAGGCAAAAAAAGGGGGGGAAGGTATTTTTAATTGATAAATTCTGGGAAGCATTCCATTGAAAAGATTTTATCCTTAGGAAAGCTAATTACAGAAGATGAATCATGACAGCAAGTTTAACAGATTAGATAAGGCGAAAGAAGCAATAACCTGCGTATGTTGAATATCTTAAATCTCCCTTCCCAGGCCCCTGGACTGAAAGAGTGAACTCAGAAAAACTCAGAAGACCCTGATGCTGCAGGAGGGGGTTCCAGGAAGGGAACAGCACCTCTTGTCCCAGTGTAGGGATGGAGATATCCTTGCTCCAGGACCAACAAGTAGACACTTACTCCACCTCATCACTTTAGAATACGGTGCAAATCTGGGGGTGTGGTCAGGGATAAAGCACTTGCCCAAATGCCTCCGCCTTGGGTTAGATAATCGGCAGAACAGAGAAGAAGCAGAAGGGGAGAGAGCACAGGAAAGTAGAGATAGTGGAGGGGAAGGAAGGAGAAGTGGAGAGGAAGAGGGAGGGAGACACTTCTGTTTAATTTGTTGAGAGCTCATTTTTATAGAAGTGTGACCTTAAATTTAGAGAGGAAAGAAAGCAAGCCTTTTCAAAGGGACTGGGGTCCTGGTCCAGGATGACAATACTGGGAAATGATGGTCCTTGCTAGTTGTTCAGGAAAAATCTATAAAATGGCTCTGAAACACATGTACACACACACACACACACACACTCCACATGTGCACCCCACATACACTGCACACACATAGAAGGGTGTGCTTATATCAGGAAAGCACTTGGAGTTCTGAAATATGTACTTCTTAAGGAGCCAACTGTTTGCAACAAGCCCCAGTGTGTGTTTGCCCTTTCAGTAATCACACAGATCTTCCTAGATATTTGGCCGTCTCACTGGAAGATCTTTCTTTCCTCTTGGCCAATGAGAAAAGAATGCAAGTGATTGCATAATTCTGGATACTCCTGCTGGAAGACAATTCAATTCCACTCATCCTCCATCATTCCACATCTTTCCAGTTGCATCTGGAATCCCAGTTGCTTGAAGAAATCTTAGAGGCAGTGAGTTAAGGAGGGCAAAACTGCAGCATCCTTGAATTTCCAAGTGTCTCTTTAAGCCATTAACAGCTGCCCTGCTGAAAGAACTTCCTCTTCCCTCCTGTGCACCCTGCTTGTCTATGACTGACACTGGATGCAGCCTGCCCCTGCAGTGAGTGCAGGACTTGTCCTCAGACTTACTTGCCATGCGCTAACTGCTTGGGAGTGCTGGCATTTACAATGATCCTTAGATAAATCATTTAGTTTCATCTGTCAAAGAGGGCATTTTTTGTAATATGAAGCAAATGTGTTGATGAATGCAAAATGCCTGGTGTAATCTTTCAGGCTATAGCAGGCACTGAATTGGTGATAAACACATTGATAGTGGTCATGGCAGTAGAAAGTGGCCTCCCCTATAACCCTGCAAGGAGAGACAACGCTGGCCTTGTTTGCACTGAGAAGGGCCACAGTGATGAACAAAGGAAGTGGCTTATATGTCAGGCTGGCATGACAATAGACCAGCATGACCTGTTTTATAAAAACGCTATGTCTCAATGAAATGCATTAGGCTCTCCATGCACACAAATTTCCTAGATTTCGATTAGCTTCATATTGAAACTATTTGAAAAATATTTTGTTTGTACTGAGCATATGCAGACTTTTTGCCTTGTCATTATTCCATAGCCAACTTGGTTTAACATTCACTTATACAGTTTGTATTGTGTGAAATATTGTAAATAGCCTAGAGATGATTTAAAGCCTACAAGAGGATATGTGCAGATTATATGTAAATACTATGTCAGTGTTTGGACTTTGAGAGTCTTATGGGAGTCCTGGAGCCAGGCTCCTTTGTCTACCTAAGAAAGACTGTGCTCACTTTTTAAATATGAATAAAATCACAAAGGAAGCTGTCACTCAGAAGGGCAGTTTCATGTTTAATCCTAGAGGTGACTCAGCAGATTAGAGGCTAAGGCAATATCAAAAAGCATGGAGTAAAGCAGCTGCATAGAGAAATCAGAAAAGAGGGGGAGGGAGGGAGAGAGGAAAAGAGAGAGAGAGAGAGAGAGAGGGGGGAGGGAGGGAGAAAGGGGGGGGAAAGGAGGGAGGGAGGGACGGA
>NW_021621002.1:1533084-1551202 GCF_004785775.1 Grammomys surdaster
GGAGGGAGGGAGGGAGGGGGGGAGGGAGGGAGGGAGGGAGGGAGGGAGGGAGAGAGAGAGAGAGCAAATACAACCTTGAAGTTTCTAGGAATGGTAGCTTGGTCTCTGGGCCACCTTCCAGTTCCTACTTCCAGTCCCCAGGAGTCCTGGCTGTACTTTGTTTTCTGTCCTTTGATTTCAGTAAATGTCCTTTGAGTGACTTTATAATAAATGTCTGCACTTTGAAGCTGATTTGAGTCACTCTGTTCTCATCACCAACAAACTTCCACATGCAAATTAGCAGTAGGCATACCTCTTTCCAGCTAAATTATCAGATGTTTAAGTAAAAGCTCAAATCACTTTTTTTTCACACCTCTAAGGTATTTCAAACATACAAAAAATAAGGTGCATTATGACCTAACACATAGTTGTAGTTATTGATAAATTAAATAGTTTTGCTTGAACGACTTCTTGATGTTTTAAAGAGAAACAAGACACATCAGTATAGATGAACCTTCAAATGCTCATCTTGAACCCCATTCCTCGCCTACCTATAAAGTAGAAAGAAAGCTTTTTGGATTTAGTATCTATTGTTCACACATGGCATGGCTTTATTTTACACTATGTTGCAAAAATGAAATCATTCTGAAACTATTTGTATTATATGTTGGGAATTTATTGAAGATATAAAACACTCAGCAATATTATATGATTAAATTAGAATTTGTTTTTGTTACTCGTGATCATTGCATCCTTAGAATTTTTGCTGTTATGGTCGATACTCAATGAATATTCTTGGACATGTCTTTCTATAAGGATATTGAGCCTTTCCCCCTGGAATGATTGCTTAAAGGTAGCTGTTAAGTCTTCCCATCATTGGGCATAGTATGCATTTCCAGTGGGATATTGCACATTCTCCAGTTTTCTGTAATTTTTTTTTGAAGAGTTTTTCTACATGATGATACGTGGGCAGCTACTGAAAACCATTTATCTGTCCTTTTTTTTCATGGAGTACTTGTGTATTCCATAGTGGAAACTCCCAAATTAATTACTTAGCCTTCTCTATCTAAGGATAAACCAAAGATCCTTGGGTTAAAATGTTGTCTTTGGTAGTTTTGAAGGCAAGAGTAAGAGATTTGACTTTGATCTAGAATGACTGTTCGAGCTGCTCTGATGAGTACCTGTGTGTAGAAGACAAAGCATAGGACGGGAAGAACACTGTCAAGCTTCTACTGCAGCATAGATATTATGTAGACTATAAGAAGTAGCTTCATATTCAATGTATTTTAAAGATTGATACAATGAGTGTGGTGTGGTGTATTGTCTGTTGGATGTGGAGTGTGAGATACTGAAAGAAGCCAGTGATAGACACCAAGCCTTATGTCCTAAGTGATGAGAAAGATGGCCTCCTCGACATTTAGTAGAAATATAGACATTATAAAGAAAGCTGACACGGAAGGGATTTAAGAGTCATGTTTTTGACAACATGCTTGAGGCATTCTGTGAGCATCTAGCTAACAAGGTTAATCAGAAAATTGGGGCATGGGTCTACAATTTTAAAGAAGAGATCCCACAGTTGACATAAAATTGTATATTTATAACTCTGAATTGTTTTAAAGCAACAACTTTGGAGCACATTGGTGGATACATGACTGTAGACAGATTAGAAAAGAAAAATTGAGCAGTCCATCATGGGGAAGCTCAAGAGATAAGGGACAAAGACATGGCGTGAAGATGGGAGGGAAGGAAAAAGAGAGTGGTATAAAGAGCTCCATGACTGACAGGTCTGAGTTCAGAGCCTATGGTACCCATGAGCTGCCTGAAGTAAGGGGATGTCTGAAATTCAATGAGGATTAGTTTTCTTAACTCTTAGTGTCAGTGAGACAAATTTCCCAGTGTGTCACTAAATGAGGATTTGTCTACAGAAAGCTTTTATCATGGTTTATGACACAAAACAGCTATTAGTAGACAACAGTTAGAACATTTCTGACCTCCCACAATTCCTCTTAAGTCACACAGCATGTAAGATTAGTTAGTAGTTTTACACAGGACCTTTTTGGAATTCCCACTTTTGACTTTGCTTTTTCCTATAACCTGAACAATATACAGTCTTTCTTCAGAGTGTTTTTGAAATGGAAAACAAGAAACAAACAAACAAAAAATTACCATTTGGTCTTAAATATTGCCTTTGTGACTTTACTAGTCACATCTCCAGCTCTCCCAGCCACAGCTAGTTTCTTCTTCCACTTGCTCCTGTGATACCTTGCATGTGCTTCCATAGTGGGGATTGTCAGGTGGCATTTAAGTGATCTATTTCTATATATGTTTCACAGACCGGACGTGGAGCTCTTCAAACAGCAGATTTCACAGTACTTGACTGCATAAAGAAGAAGGAGCTGTATTCAAACCCTCCACCAACCACTCTACAGTATTTCTGAGGGAGATGTCCTAAGTCTACATTATAGCTTCTACTGGGAAGTGTGTGTGGATTTAAGGTAGTCTTATCATATATCCATAGATAGAGTGGCCAAAAATAATTCAGAGGGAGTTTTATTCCAGAGAATGTACCTAATACACTCACTTACTTCTCTCCTTGGTATTTTTAAGACAAATCCTGGGTTCCTCCAGTAAAGTTCAGAGCAAAGGGTCTTTGATTGACAGCAGTTCAGGTTTGTGTTTTATTTCATCCCTGATATTCTTTCCAGCAACACAGCATGAAGAAGGAAAGGTAGCCAAAGGCTGATACATTTTAGGAACCAGTTATCCTTTCCTTCCCAGTGTCCCTGGATTTTCCTCCATTTTCCTATACTGGTTCATTTTTGAATGCACAAGTACTAGAGTAAGTCATTTTACTTAGAGGACCATTCCCTGCAAGGACAATTAGTTCCCCAAATATTAGTTTCCTACCAATTAAATAAAATGCTCTAAACTGATGATGATGGGATGCTCACAAGGGGTTTTGCATAGTGAGTGGTCTCAGATAGATGGTCAATAAAGTAGGCTGATAGCATTGCTAATCCATGCTGAACTTTTTTTTTAAGTAAGGTATCTGTAGTAAGCCAGGTCTGTCTTAGCATCCTACAAGGTAGAATTCCTTCAGTATATTCAGCGCACCTTGATGAAGATGTTTGAGAGGCCAGTTTCCATGGGACCTCTAACCAGATAGTCTTCCCTAGACAGTGACCTTAGAATACTCAGACTTAGGACTGTCACAATGTTTCAAAACCTTTGACAGAAGCCTTTGACTTTAGTTCTGTCGCATTCATCATAGCAAGACAGATTCAAGAGGAGAGAAATTGAATCAATCCTCACTTGAAGAAAAAGCAAAACCATGTGGCCATTTTTAATCTATCACATTTTCTCTGAGAGCAAGAATTGGTTTGTCTCTGACCCTGGATTATCCAGTGTCTCCGGGTGTGCCATCATCACCATGGTTTGAGACAATCTCTTTATGGACTTTGCTCCCATTTCCTTCATGATTCTGGTTTCCATTTGTGTTTCTGGAACTGGTTTCTGATCCACACATTCTAACTGACAGCTGTTAACAGCCAAGATTATGTGCTGCTTTTGGCTTTATGCCTTACCATCTCTATGGTGATTTCATTTACCTATAGATTCCAAAGGCTTATTCATACTTTAAATCAACTCTGTCTTCTATCTTGTATTCATTTTGCATTTCCACTTTCAGGTGAATGGAAAGGAAAACAATATTAACAGAGGAAACTGTATTATGTTCTAAAATATAACAAGATAAACAGAAGTATATTGAGGTGCTAAACTATATGAAATATACCATTTTGGAAGATATATAATAGTCCTGGACTCTTTAAAACTATCTAGAGTTTCCATTATAGATTAGGTTTCACCTTTGACAATGTGGGAAAGCCTAGAAGGAATGCTGACATGCTAATAATAGTAGCCTATTCAGGCATGTCTTTAACCATGGCACACATTGCCTGCCCTCAGCTGCTTCCCAAGAATCCCCAAATATTTTGCTTTGCATGCTTTCAAAACCACTATCAAACAGGTAATATTACCAAGTTCCGCAGGCAGCTGCAAATGTAGCCTTATCTCTTGGGCCACAGCCGTATTGGTTATTTTAATGTTGCTACGATAAAACAGCATGAGTAAGGTAACTAGTGGAAGAGTGGTTTTATTTAGGCTTACAGTTCCAGTGCCAGAGGGCCAGAGGCATCACGGTAGTGAGGACTGGCAGTGAGTAGTCATGGTGCCTGGAACAGGTGGCCGCATCTCACATCTTTATTCCCTAGCACAAAATAGAGAAAAACTGTAAGTAGGACAAGACTATCTAATCTCAAAACGTGACCCACATGAAGTCCATACTCCAGGAAGGCTACATCACCTAGACCTCCAGGAACATTAGGACCAACTGAGAACCAAGTCTTCAAACACTCGAACCTAAGGGAAGGATACTTCTCCTTCAAACCACCACATCCAATTCCCTGTCCCATATAAGCTCATGACTATATACAACATAAGCAAATGCATTTAACCCAACATTAAATATTGCTTAACTGTAATCCCCTGTATAATCAAAAAAGCAAATTACATATTTCCAATGTATAATGGGACAGATAAACATTACCATTCCAAAAGGAAGAAATGGGGGCATAGTGAGGAAATAGTGAACCAAAGCAAAGCTGGAACCCAGCACTCCTTGCCTCCAACCCCAGCGCTTCTCACTACTTTTTTGACTTACATGAGAACTCCAATTTAAACGTATACCTGACGATTCAAACCTAGAATCATCCTGAGAGAGAGCATCTGCTATTTGTCTTTCTGGCTCTTCATTATCTCACTCGGAATGATTTTTTCCAGTTCCAACTATTTATCTGAAAATTTCATAGCTTCATATTTTTCTTTGTAGCTGAATAACATTGTAGTCTACAAATATGCCATATTTTCATTGTTCATTGATGTCAGTTGATGGATATCTAGACTGTCTCCATTTCCTGGGTATGTAAATAATGAAGCAATTAACATGGATGATCAAGTGTCTCTGTATAGAGGAAGCCTTTGAGTATATGAGCCCAAGTGGTATAAGTGGGTCATAGAGTAGAACTATTTCTACAGTTTTTTGAGGATCCACGACACCAATTTTCATAGTGAATGCACCAATTTACACTCCTATGACAGTGAAAAGATAGTCCCCTTTATTCCACGTCGTGACATTACTTTTTGTCATTAGACCCTTAGCCATTCTGATTGCAGTAAGATAAAAATCTCAAAGTATTCTTAATTTTCATGTAGCTAATAGCCAAGGCTGCTGAACATTAAAAAAAAAAAACAATTTTATTTGTATTTCTTCTCTTGGAAAAATCTATTTAGTCTGATGTCCCATTTTCATTAAACCTGGATTATTAGTTTTCTTGGTGTTAAGCTTTTTTAATTCTTTGTACATTCTAAACAATAACCCTCAGCCAGATGTATCATTGACAAAGTGTTTCCCCTCTCTAGGCTGCTTCTTCACTTGGCTGATAGTATCTTGCAGTATTTTTAGTTTCTTGAGGTCCTATTTATCAATTGCTGGTCCTTGATCCACTTAGAGTCAAGTTTTATTATATATGATGAGATACAAATATTTGGCTTCATTCTTCTACATGTAGCTATCCGATTTGTCCAGCACTATTTTCTGATAATGATATTCTTTCTCCAATGTGGGTTTTTGGTCTGTTGTCAAATTCCAGTAGCTGTGGTTGCATTACGCTATATCTGAGTCCTGTAGTCTGTTCAATTGACCCTTGTGCCTACTTTTATTCCAGAACCATGCTGTGTTTACTGCTGTGGCCCTGTAGTATATAACTTGAAGTCAGGAACAATGATTCCTCCAGCATTATTTTTATTATTCAGAATTGTTTCAGCTACCTTAATAACACTGTTTTGAAAATAAAACACTATACAATGATATAGAGTTTTACTATTAAAGTGGTATTATTTTGAAAGAACGTATTAGAGACTGGTATATTATGTCTAACAGACCTTTTCTCCTCAATGCTCAACTTTATAGACACACAACCATTCCCCATTCCCCAGTAATGCCTCTCTTTTCTATAATTTTACCTTTCCCATAATACTCTAGTACCTCACCTCCATTTTAAATTTTGAGAAGCCCTTCAGTGTCCATAGCATCTCAAATGTTACCCTCAGAGACATTCTCTGGGGAAAAAAAAAAAGAGAACTTATCCTCTCATATCCCTGGTTCCTTTCTCTACTTCCAACAAACTAATTATCTTAGTATCCTGTAATTAATATTTACCATGTCAGTCTCAGTGACTAAATCATGAAATCTTAGCCTAGGGATCAGAAAAGCCTTATTGAGTCATAAAGCCCCCATCACATTGCAGTGCTGGTTTGCAGAAGAAGTTGTGGACAGGATCTTCACCTGACTTACCTGTGCTCCAATGAGAAGCTATTCATCAGCATGGGAATTTGAATTACGTGAACTTCTTATATGTTAATAAATAGTATCTTCTATATTTTTCTCTTTTAAACTACTTGAATAACAGAAACTAATCATCAAGTAACCCACCCCTAAGGTCCCGATGACATACTCAAGTTAGATTCCACCAAAGTTCTCCCTGGAGAAATAATGAGAGGGTTTACAGATAGGTGTGTAAGGGAATATAAAGCAGGCACACTGGGAAGTCTGCACTCAGCAGAGATGACAGCTACTTCACAACTATTCAGACATGCCTATCCCCCAGTTCCTTTACAACTTATATATTCTAGTTCCACAGAGACACAGAGGTCACAGGCAATTAAGACAGGATTGCATTCAACTGTCTTGGGGGGATGACTGGATATTTAGGTAAAGGTCCAATGACCGTTCTCGCAACCTTTTCTATGAGGGAACGGCAACAGTCCATCAGTCCACCTGATGATCATTTGCAAATAGCACAGCTGAGCTCACTAAGATGACAACTGTGTAGGTTGGAGGACAGTGCTGTGCAGCAGCACACAGTTATCACATAGTATTATAGCATTTTCTAACAAATTGAGTTTTAGTAGATTCTCACTGTTCTACAATCTCCCAACTTCCGTGTACCCTTGACTTCTATTGTAACCTCATGGTCTCCTGTCTAGCTTTCATGTCCTTTACCTGTTCTTTCACCCCTTTCCTTTCTTTAGTACCTCTTTTCATTTATTTCCTAGTTTTTTAATGGTTGGCAAATTTATACCCATTTATATACAGACATGTTTACATTACAGGCTAGGCTCTATCCACACAGGCGAAGAACATGTGGTTTTACCCTTCTGATTTTGGATCACTTTGCTTAATATATTTCCCAGATCGATACATTTGCCTTCAAATATCATAGCTTTATTTTTCTTTACAACTAAATAAAACTCAGCCACATTTTCATTATCCGTTTATCTATCAATGAATATCTAATCTATTTCCATTTCTTTTATATTGTGAATAGAACAGAAATGAGCATTACTGTAAAAGTATTTCTATGATCTATTACAGAAGCCTCCGTGTGTGTGTGTGTGTGTGTGTGTATATTTCTGTGTGTCTATGTGTCTGTCTGTGTCTAGAACCAGTATCTTTCAGAGTTACTTTTCAGCAGGGACAATGACCTCACTTTTAGTTAGGTTAGAATTTCTAAATAAATCAAAATGAGAAGGCAATGTCAAGTATTGAACTGAAATAGTTGGCAAAGCAGGGAGGTCATGGGAGGCCATGAGCAGTCTCAGAGGAGATCTCTGTGAGTTTAAAACTGCTTTATACGATTGCTGCCTTTATTTCTTTCTGGTAGTTAGAGAGAATAATGTCTCAAGTCCTTGAGAAAACTGCTCAAGTAACAGGGCTTATGTGAGATGACAAGAAGAGTCATTGTAACAGACAGATGTGTCACAGCTAAAATAAGCAACCATAAGACAGCAGACATGGTGCCAGAACTGACGGGAGTTTTATGAACCAGGCAGAGATTACTGGATAAAAAGTGAGATCAGTCAAAGCCATAAAAAGTATTTTCAAATGAGGGGAAGAGCAGGGAGAAAAGAGAGGAGAGGGAAGGGATAGAGAGAAGAGAGAAGGGTAAAAGAGAGGAGAGAGGAAAAGAGAGGAGAAAGGAAGAGTAGGGAGAGAAGAGAGAGGAAAGAGAGATAGAGGAAAGAGAGAAAGAAGAAAGAGGAAGAAAGAGCATGGAGAGAAAGAGAGGAGTTGAGTCTCTTAAATTCAGATGAGACAAGATGAAGGTTGACAAGGGAAATGAGGAAGGAGAAGGACTTTAAAAGAAGGACCAAAAACCAGTCATTGGCCTCTGAGGGGCTAGGATTTTAAGTACAGCTAATTTAAAATAGGTAGTTTTTTTTTTCTCAAAAAAGATAAAGGGTTGAAAACCATAAGGAAACACATTTGAGACTCAAGTTTTCTTTTCTGCCAACAGAATTTAAGCTGTAATAATTTTTATAGTAGTGTCTATCAGCCTAGAAATTCAAATTTAATTTGAGAACATTGTAGCAGGCTCCTGGTAAGTGTTCAAAACCTGGCTTTAGAGGAGTGGGATCACCTGGTTTCTAACTTCAGCTAATGTCTGGGGCATAACTGTTCTTACTACAGCTGATTTTAAGCTGCCTGATGTTACCAGTTGTGTAGCTGATCAGCAATACCCACAAAAAGGAATTTATCCTGGCACACTACTGGAAGATGGCAGAGATAGAGATTCAAATATCACAGCAAAAGTAAAACTGGATGGGACCTTAGAAATCTCAGCCTGAGGCTGCAGAATGGACTTCATGGATGACAAGTTGGTTCTGCAAATATGAGGACTTCAGTTTAGCTCCTTAGAAACCAAGTAAAGCATCTGTACTCCCAACACTCCTACGGTGAAATGAGAGGTGGCTACAGGACAATCACGGGAAGCTCACAAGCCAGACTGCCTAGTATAAGCATCTGTGATCCACAATGACCCTGTCTTAAACAAGATGGATAGAGAGACCCAGCACTCAAGGTTTTCCTCTGACTTCCACATAATACATACAGTGTCACACTTATGTCTGTATTCACACATAAAAATGCACACATGAAGTACAGAGGTGGAGTAGTGAGAGAGAGGAACAGAGACAGGGACAGGGAGAAACTTAGCCTTAGCTTTTCAGTATATAGTGATGAAACTGGGGATAGAGGGATACATAAGGCACATACTAACTATCACATGCCTGTAAGCACAGCACTGGATAGACAAAAGACAAAGTACTGTTACAAGTTTGACACCATCCTGGTTTATATAGTGGACTATGATAGTGATAGGTTCATTGTAAGGTGAGAATAAGTTGAAGACTTACTAGGCTTCCAGACTAGGCTGGGATACATAGTGAGATTTGGTCTCCACAAACAAACATCAGGACAGAAAGGAGAGATAAACTCTCAGAGTAGTAAAATGTTTAGAGATAGAGGGGACTAAGTATCAGGGGATTGTCTTTATCTACATTGGCAGAGGTCAGACCAGTAATTTAGTTAAAGATGAAGATTGTAAAATCTACTATAGGGGAACTGTAATTACCACTGATTATTACTAGACAAAATAGGAAAAAACTCATCAGATTGGTTGATGTTTTCTATTCTCTGTGCCAATTTACTTACTCTGTTTATTTAACTACCAAGATAAATCACTTTATGACCCCAAGATTTGACTTTCCTCACATGACCTATTCAAAAGAAATGGTTCTTGTGTTTACCTACAACTTCAACCCCCACTCAACCTGCCTCCCTACTCCTCAATCCATCTGGGCTCCGAGACACCCAGAAGCATAGTAAGAACTCATCTAATGTCTTTATGGTAGTAGAGGTCTACTGACTTCCCTGTCACAAAGGCTGTAACCAAGAATGTGTGCCACTTCTACTGCCTCCTAGTGGATATTATTGGCTACTTCTTCCCATGCAGCTTCAGTCCTTAAGATCAGTTACTAATTTAGAGACTTAGATGAGAGGTTTCAGGTTGGGCTCAGGGAAATCCCAACACACACACACACACACACACACACACACACACACACACACACACAAGTAGTCTCTCACCTCTCTCTTTCTGTGTGTATGTTTGTGCTCATGTATGTAGAGGTTTTATAGATAGATAGATAGATAGATAGATAGATAGACAGATAGACAGACCTAAAGGGCTTTACTGATTTGACTATTCTCAATAATCTTAACTCTTTGGTGTTCTGTACTCTGGTCATAAGATTATTTATGGTATGTCAATGAGTTTTCCCCTAAGAATCATTTAACCTCCTCTCCTCTTTTTATGGTGGGTTCTGTGAAGAGATTTATTTTATGGAGGAGAAAGGCTCACCTAGCCCATGAATTTTCTTTGGGTCTCTAAAATTTGTGAAAACGAAAACATTTGTTGTTCTGTAAGACTCTGACCCATGTGAGGTTAGACCCAAAGTCCTCACATAGATCTCCATCGCACAGTGGAAATTACCTGTAGAAACCTACTAAAATACACAAGGACCAGATGGCTCCTCGAGCCTTGACCTCACTAAGAAAACGCTTTCAGGGAATCACTACAATCTTCTT
Source organism: Grammomys surdaster (assembly GCF_004785775.1). NCBI lineage: Eukaryota > Metazoa > Chordata > Mammalia > Rodentia > Muridae > Grammomys > Grammomys surdaster. The sequence continues at coordinate 1,543,610 of NW_021621002.1, forward strand.
GTGTGCAAACGCCTGTGAGTGCGAACCACATCCACATACCATCCATGTAATCCGTATGCAACTTACTCTCACCTTACAATGGACCCATCACTATCATCTGCTCAGCTAGCAGAGTCTATCAGTTAAGAATATTGCATCTCTTTACTTGTGTAAATTGGCCTTTGGCTTTGGCATTAAGGCTATTGTATTATATTCAACACACATACACTCATGTATATACAGAGTATATGAAGAATATATAGCTTTCCCCTGAAGGCATATGTGAAGGTGGGTGGCTATCAAGAGAGTAAATCTGCAGATTGAATACACCTACATTTTATGAAAAGCTTAACTATACAGCTTGACTCTCAGGCTTGTTCTGCTCTCTTGGCCTCTACCCCTATCAAGTGGTTTTTTCTGCCCTCTGGCCCTTCCCTACTCATCTCTTTTTATTATGAAAAGTAAGCCTGCTGTCTTCCATACAACACTTGATAGTATTAGTGCTTTTCTGACTGTGACTCTTCACTCGTTATAGATTATGAAATCAAATTAGTATTTCACATTGAAATGTGTTAAAAACTGAAATTTGATAGGGCAAACTATATTAGAGTACATTACTGTGCTGCCTGGTCTTATGTCAAATTGACACACAAACTAGAGTTATCTGAAAGGAGGTCACCATAATTGAGAAAATGTCTCCATAAGATATAGCTATAAGGCAGTTTCTTAATTAGTGATTGATGTGCTGGGGACCAGCCCACTGTGGGTGGGCCCAATCCTGAGCTGATAGTCTTGGGTTTTATAAGAAAGCAGGTTAGGCAAAGCCATGAGGGCAAGCCAGCAAGCAAGAACCCCTCCATGGCCTCTATATCAGCTGCTGCCTCCAGGTTCCTGCCCTGTTTGAGTTCCTTGTCCTGACTTCCTTCAATGATGAACAGATAGCAAAGTGGAAGTGTAAACTGAATAAGGTTTTTCCTCCCCAGCTTGCTTTTTGGTCACGGTGTTTTGTGAAAGCAATAGAAACCCTGAGACAACTACAGATGGAAATGCAGGCTATTTTATTCATCTCAATTAAAATGTTACATAACTCTTAGTGAGAGTGCAAGTACCAGAATCATTTGGCTTCTGAAAGAACCCTTGGTTGGGTTTGTGTGAGGGTTGAAAGTGTTTGCCTTAGCTCTGCGGGGTGGCTGAAGTGGGGAGAGCTAGGCATCATTCTGGCCTGCCCTTAATGAACTCTGTGCAAAAGCAGTACCCTCAACTCTGGGAAGAGTTCCACAAATATTCTCCTCCCAGGTTTTCAGAGACCATTCCTTGGAGTCTCTCGCTGACTGACAAATGCTTACCTCTGAACCCCAAGGCCTTCTTCCTTTAAATCCTGCTCCATAAAAAATTGGTAAAGCTGGGCAGATGGTTTGGTTGGTAATGCGCTTGCCTTGTAAGCATGAGGGCATGAAGTTGCAGGCCCTGAGTCTGTGTAAAAGACAAGATGTGGAATACATCTGTAATTCCCAGGCTAAAAGATGGAAGCAGAAACAGGAGGTCCCCTGGAAAGTAACAGACAGCTATCCTGGCCTACATGGTAAAGCTCTGAGCCACTGAGACCATGTCTCCAATAAAAGATGAAAGGTACCAGGCTACAGAAAACTTAAGTTCTTCTCTCACTTCTACATGCATGTCACACATGCATACATGTACTCTACAACGTGAATATATATACACAAACACACATGAAGGAAAATAAGGTAGAGTTGTTACATCGGGATTCACCTTTCCTCCCTTGAGAGGTAACTAGGACTCAGCCATCATTAGAATCTCCAAATATACCACATATTTAATAGATCTCAGTGTTGGATACCTACCTACCAATTCAGGATTGAATTCAGTGTCTCTGATGGTAGGTATGTGTATGTGTGTATTGAGAGAGAGAAAAAAATAACTGCTCTTACCCTGGTGTTTCTCAGGCTATAACAGGGAAGTAATTGTGATGTGATTCTGGGCCTCATGTAACCAAGCCACTGGACTATATTTCTGTGGGGCCGTGAGAGGTATCTAGGTACCTGATTGAACAGGCTTTGAACCCCAGAGACCCTCACGGATGCTAGGAGTTTGGCCTTGCTCCTGGGCCCATGGCTCCTTTCATATAGCTACAGCCTCCCACAGAGACGTTTGTGGCCATCGGTCACATAGCACAGGTAGACTGCATGACTACAGGCCTCAGAGCCTCAAGACAGATCTCCATATTAATGAGATGCCTAAAGGCCAGAGGGCACAGCCAATTAAGCATTCCTTCCTAGATCCTCCTCCTTGCAAAAGATATTTAATCTCAAGACCACTCTGAGAATGTGGGGCTATACCTTCACCTATTTTCTGCCATGACAATAAATATCTTAAGACCGTATCTTAAGACCATGGACTATGCTCTCTACCCCCGCCCCCCGTTTGGGAACCGTGGAGAAGGTCTTCAACTAAAGAGCTGCAGTCTAATCTTCTGCAGATGACCTCTCTACATTCCAGCCACGGAGACCACCAACTCAAGCAGGCAAGCTGAGCAGCCAAGACCCAGCCACGCAAGTCATCACGACCAACAGTCTCATCCCCTGAGGGGCGCAGCCGGAGCTTCTCCCACCTCCCCCCTTCAGCTGCTGGTTGATCCAGCCCATTCGCCCCCAGTGTCTCTTCCTTCCACGACCTCTCATCGGCACCTGAGAACCAGTCAGTTCCCGGCTACTTCCTGGTCCAGGAACCCCCAACCCAAGAGCTCCAGCCCCTTCGGGACCTCAGACTATGTTCCCTCCACCCCTGGAGAAGAGTCTTGTGGCTTCTCACAGCCCAATGTCCACTCGGTTGCAAGCATGGAGTAAACACAGTCAAATTCTCACGCCTCTGCCCTTCTGAACTGCTGCCCTAGCCCCTTGGGTTGGCAAATTCGGGACCCACAATTCAACCCACAGGACCCATGCCCACGAGCACGCTGCAGCCCAACATGTTTCCAGTAGCAAAGCCATAGTGTCTGCCACGCCACAGGAATCAGCCCCTCACTAATACCTTTATTCTGTTACAAATAAAAGTGCCACATCTCTTATATCATTACAACTTTGATTCTTACTAAGGACTAATCCCTTGGTCTTACTGTGCTGATATGGGATGGAGAGCATCCTTTACCCTGAGTTACCTTCGTCTAGACTATTATACTGTTATTATTGAAGCATGAAGAGTCTCATGTCTCATCTTCCCCTTCCTACTCTTTAGGGACCGTTGCTAGGAAAAGGCCAGGTTTGTCATGCTGCACTTATAATTGCTACTCCAATTAATTTTAGTTGGTCAGGGTAGCTTATTAGAGTTCCTGTAATATCATTGTTTACAATATGACCCCTCCCATGCCCCCATATGCATTTTTAACGTCTCTCAATACTGAATGTCTTCCAAACATTGTGGGCCAGGTGGCATGCTTAAAATGGCTGTGATTTTTTTTTTCTGTACATTAGAAAGATTGCTCTTGGTGGTGGTATGCCAGATAACTTTAATTTCTAGAAGCTTTAGTCAACAAAGCGTTCAAAGACCATTTGAGACAGGAATATGAGTCCTGGCAGTGGCCTGAATATATCCAGATGACGTCTGATAAAATCAAGAAATTGCCTGCGTGAGAACTTACAGAATGAATGTCAGCAGTTTGGAAAGAAACAGCAGAGTGGAGAACAGAACTCTGTTTCCCAGCAATGCCAGCAGCATCCTCCATAGTCAACGCCTATGCTGTTGGAAGGACTCAGACACTGAAAATGCCGAGCCCAAACCGAGGCAGAGAGAAGATTCAGATCCTGTTTGTACTTTCCTCTGCAGCAGGCCCAAAAGGGTGCATGGTTAATGAATGTTAATGCTTTTGTTAAGTGCCTAAAACAACTTCCAATATATAGAAAGTAAAATCCACATCGGGGGAAGATTTTTTTTTTTTATCATAGTTTACTGAGCAATTTTTGTTTTTCCCAGTGGCACAGGGAAGTGAGATCTATCTTATGCTCAAATATCACCTGAAATTAGAAGAACATGGAGTTCTTCTGATCCCAGCTTCATCACTTGAAACTTACCCAGGCCAAAAATATAAAAGAACCCAGAGTTGTCCTCCTCATCTCCTAACCCATACCTGAGTGATTTGCCAAATGTCAAGTCATTAGGGGCGAACACTTTGTCTTTCTTTGAATCCTGCTCGGTATCCGAGTATGTAATGACACTCACCGAGCTCTTGCTTTGCAAATAAAAGACTGGATGAACACCTCTCTGGTCATCTAAGCACTCACAATGCGTGATCATTGCTTTCTAATGAGTAAGTCCTTGACTCAGCTGTGGAACAAGGTGAACCTTTGTCCCACAGTACATAGAATGTGATCAAAATGCATACGGAGGAGGAGCATCTTTCATGACTGGAACCCTGCTTTATGCAATATGAATAATGAAGATGGGGAAGGAAAGACAGATACTCTCTGTCTAGTCCATCTAAATTGAATTATCATAACAAAGGGAAACGAACATTATTGTGGAGCAGTACTATCCCCACAATCAATGAAAAAGAACCTTTTTGCTTTAAATTGTTCGTGGGATCACTAAATATGACAGAATGTACAATCCCAGCTCTATATAGATTCAAACCAGTACCCAAGACACTCTCTGAGTTTTTTCAGGAGCCTCATCTGTGGTGGAAATACACCACTGTGGCCCAAGGCAATGTCACCACTCATGGGAAAGGAAAGCACAAGGCTTAGGTCAGGGGAGTTGAGTGCACAGAACACCCACGGGCATAAGAGGTTTCTTCAAACAGAAGCACAAGGATAACTGTGAGTGAAAGTATGCAAATTACCTTGAAAATTAGATGAGAAAGTCTTTGAGAACCACAAGAAGCCCTTGATAGACCCATAGCTCTGATGCCTCATTTACATGCCAATTAATTATCTAGCCTTTCTAAGAAAGAGAAAAAAATTGTAGCAGTACACAGGCTCCAGATTTTTAAGAGCTGATGGATGGACCAGCATTCTACAAAGTCAATCTTGGCCTCAAGGTGTTTGTTTGTTTGTTTGTTTGTTTGTTTGTTTTAAAGAAAAGTCCCTTTTATGGGAAAGCAAAAAGCACATGATTGGGCAGATGACTACCATGAGGGAAAGCCTGTCTAACTCAAGGCTGACTATGACCAGGCCCAGCTTCCCACAAAATAAGTGCACTTGACTTATTCACTGGATCAGATTTGAAAACTCACTGTCCTGTTCTGGAGTAGCTGTGGGTTAGTCTTTACCCTCTGGTCACACCTACCTTCCTAGGTGCCTCAGGGTATCAGTGGACTGAGGCTAAGATGCTGATAAGGGTAAGGGAATAAGAAACCAAGGGGAAGAGGAGGAAGAACATGGAAGGAGGGATTCACTGGTCTACAGGAGGAAATACCCAAAGAGGCTGCATAACTCGGTAGCAATGTGGGATCAGCCCAAACCATTGTCCCTCTGATTCACAAGTAGCAGAACCATGAGCAGAGAGCCTCACAAGAGATGCACATGCATTTGCAATGTTTTGAATCACTAAACAAAATGATCAGAATCACAACCCCTGTCTTTCTTTTGTTTCAGCTATATATTAGACAATGGACTAGTTCATTTATGTCTTTCAGTAGTATTATCTTCATATTTAAGACATCTGAGCAGATTACACAGTGATATAGATCTAACTAGTTATAGGTTGTTCCTGCTCTCAAGAAGTTTAATTTTAGCCGGGCAGTGGTGGCGCATGCCTTTAATCCCAGCACGTGGGAGGCAGAGGCAGGCAAATTTCTGAGTTCGAGAGTTCGAGGCCAGCCTGGTCTACAGAGTGAGTTCCAGGACAGCCAGGGCTACACAGGGAAACCCTGTCTTGAAAAACTAAACCAAAAAAAAAAAAAAGTATAGGGCTTGCATATAACACACTAATAAACTGACTACCATATGCAAGGCCCTCAGTTGGAGTCCCATAATCACAGATATTTGTGTATATATACATTAACACACACACACACACATACACACATACACACACACACATACACACACACACATACACACACACACATACACACACACACATACACACACACACATACACACACACATACACACACATACACACACATACACACACACACATACACACACACATACACACACACACACATACACACACACACACATACACACACACACACACACATACACACACACACATACACACACACACACACACGCACACACACATGCACACACATGTTCCAAAAGGAAGAAATACATTTCTGTACATGTAGTCCAGGAAAGTACATGTAGCTTCTTTAAGTCCTAAGTGTGTGAACGGTTAGGTAGCAATTGAAGGTTTATACAGAATAAAGAAAGTACTGATTTTCTGTAGAAAGTAGCAGCTAAGAGAATCTTTGAAATGTAGGAAGGAAAGGTAGGAAGAAAAATAGGAGAGTAACAGAAAATCAAGCTCTTTGACTTTTTTTTTCTTCCGGGTAATAGACTGTTACAAACCTTCTGTATGATAAATCACTTAATCCACTCAAGCCTTAAGTAGTTACAATTAGGCTCACTTTATAAATGAACAAATTAAGGCTCAGAAAAATTACTAATATGGCTAAAATCACATAAGCAGTTAATGTTAGAATAATATTGTGAGCACAGGCCCACTCAGCTCGGGCCTTCAGTGTACAGCAGGCAGCTCAACAGGATCCTAAAGAATACCTTGCAATGGAGTTGAAAGAGGACAGAAACTTACCTCATGAATAAAACCCTGAAGTTGGTGATGCCGCTAATATATGATGATGCCACTCATATAGTGGACAAAGGTAGCGGCTGTCTCTGCAAGTCAGGACTCTGTCAGAGCATCATGAATGCCTTGAGACTCTCATTACATGAGTGGACAGATGGGTGTGGTAAAGAAGGGAGATTTCATGGACAATCTTACCTTCTGCTGTTTTAGTTAGAGTTTCTATTGCTGTGATAAAACACCATGACCAAAGTCAAACTGGTGAGGAGAGGGCTTACTTCATCCTGAAGATTGTAGTCTATCATCCAGGGAAGTTGAAACAGGAATCAAGACTAGAACCTGGAGGCAGTAACTGATACAGAGGCCTCAGAAGTATGCTGCTTACTGGCTTGCCCATCATAGCTCACTCGGCTTGATTTCTTATACCATTCAGGGCTACCCTACCCACAATTCCCAACCCTACCCCTGTGGGAAGAGCCCAGGCACGCCAATCATCAATCAAGAAAATGTCCCACAGGCTTGCTAACAGCCCAATTTGGTGGGACATTTTCTCAACCGAGTTTCACTCTTCCAAAATGACTATAGCCTGTGTCAAGTTGATAATAAAAATGAACCAGTATATTTGCATGCCTTGTTTCTGCACATGAAAGCTCCTTTTAATTGTTTTCAATCTACCTTTTCCAAACGACACAGGTAAACAGCACAAGCAACTCCCATACTGCCTTTGTGACTGGCCGTGGTCAGTGCTGTGGGAAGTGAGAGCAGCTACACAAACTCCTATTCCATAGTCTCTCTCTCTCTCTCTCTCTCTCTCTCTCTCTCTCTCTCTCTCTCTCTCTCTCTCTC
>NW_021621002.1:1551212-1573976 GCF_004785775.1 Grammomys surdaster
CTCTCTCTCTCTCTCTCTCTCTCTCTCTCTCTCTCTCTCTCTCTCTCCTCTCTTTGCTCAGAGTTGTGCAAGAATATACACTTTCCAGTGTGTACAGTGCTTGGGGTCACTGTCATCTTTCCAACAGTTTAGCCACTTGGCAGATGAAGAAATGGAAGCAGGTGTCACGTGACACAGGGGACTCAATTAGGACACAGGAAGGGATCACAGGTGGTGTACTTCTCCGGAGACTGGGGCAGTGGGATACACATGACAGAGAGAAGCAGAGGTTTAGCTAGCAGCTCTGTTCACGTCTTTAACACTCTCTTGTGAGAAAGGCACTAACCTCTGCATCTTTTCATCTCCACAAAGGCACAGAGAGACCTAAGGACCTGTGTGAAAGAGAGATTTCAATTCAATCTGAGAAATATTTTAATGTTCTTTGCCTAGAGAGGAAATACGATTTAGAGGAAAGCAGAGAAACAAAATTATTAATCACAATCATATAACCAAAAGGGAACTCTGCCAAGTATTTTGGCTTATTTTTTTTCTCGCATTTTCAATGAGTATGTATGATTAAATATTTGGAATCATACTGCATATAAAATTTTGCATGCCATTTTTAACTTAACACCACACATCTTAGAAGCATTTTTCTGCTCATTAAAAGCTCTTCATAAACATAATTTAATGGTTGCATAATATCCAATTGTACGGCTGCTCTGTGATTTATTTAAATGATCCCCTATTTGGGGGCATTTGTATTGTTCATAATGTTTGTCTGTTATAAAAGTATGCTTCAATGAAATCACTTATCATGAATCTTGATTGCACCAGTTGTAGAGTTTGATAGGCTGGATTTCTAGAGTTAAATTACTTAATAAAAAGTGTGATTATTATTAAGACTTTGCTGGGTGTTGTCGGCTTCCCCCCCAAATGAATAGTAGTTTCTGCAGCCTCGGTTTCATCTCAGCGCCTAAAGACTTCAGTGCCTCTGATCTGCTTTCCATTCATTCCGACTTCTTTGTAATCTGCTCTGCCCACCTTTTTTCTTTGAGTTGACCTCTGTCACTCTTTCTCACCTCTTATCACTGTGACCAGTTACACTGGGCTCACAATTCAGCAGAATGTAGGCCATCACGATGCAGCAGGTATAGAGACCGGTACAGCTCCCTTCAGAGTGTCAGGAGCCTGAAGAAGTAATTCTCACATCTTCAGGGATTAGAAAACAGAATGATAACATGCCAGAAGCCAGATAGGGCTAAAATCCTCACAGGCTTACCCCAGTGATGCACCTACATATCAGCCTGGCCCTACAACCCTTTGAGATATTGCTCCCCCAGTGAATATTCTACACCAGCAAGGCCTTACAACCTCTTCTAATTTTGCCACTAGGTGTCAAAATATATGAGCCTGAGAGGAACTTTTTGGATCCAACAAAAACAAATCTGCCCAACCCCCTATCCCACAAGGCAACACTCACTACATCTGACTTCAGGAGCTCCCAATCAACAGTCCCAGTGCTGCCCACATGTCATAATGTCCAAAGCTCCTTCCCAGACTCAAAGCTTACGTTATCTGTAAGCCCCTGAAAAATCAGAGAAGTTACACTCTAGAAGACACAATGTAGAGTAAACACCCCCATTTTAATGAGTCCAGCTGAATAAACATAATCTGTGGTCCAGGCTCAGCTCTGTCTGTGTCCTAACATAAGCCCCAGTGGGCTTGGCTAACTAGCCAATGTCCCTCTAGTCCTGCTGCCTGAAACACTTCTCTCTTGGACCAGCTCCACACAGTGTCTGCAGCTTTCCTTATCCTGTATTTCCAGGACTCTAAGATCCTGGTCTTGATTACAACTGAGGCTTCCTCTTCACAGCTTCCTGCATCAATAACTTGTGTCCCCATCTTTAGGAAACACAGCCCTATCACATACACCAAGCCTCTTTGCCTTACTTCTTTGCTTTCTTATTTTTGTTAGCTTGTTTCTTTCCCCACTGCTTAGGATCAAGTCCGTGGATTTGACAGCTCAGGTATTTATGACCATAATTTGGAAGTTTAGAGGTCCGTGAGAATTCTTCCCTCTTGCTGAGAGAAGGAAGCTATCATTGCCACTGGAAAACATATTTGGATAAACATCTCTCCCCAGAATCAGTGTGCTCCCAGTTAACTCATTGCTGTAGATAGCATTGAATGAGATCCTAATGCACCTTTTGGGCATCCCTTCAAGTGAAATGAAGAAAGAACAAAATGGTGGTTTTTTTTTTTTTTCTCCAAGAAGAGTTGGGTTGCAGGAGTTGGGGGAGTAAGACTATGGATAAATTCAAGCACCTCCCAGAATTCTAAGGAAGTTTTTAACTTCTCTTAAGTTATCACTTTCTCTCTTCATGCCAATATTTACCAAGTCTGGAAATTAATTCTTCCTTATTACAGATGTCCTGTCTCCTCCTGGCTCCTGGCCCTGAGAAGTTTTGTGAATAATAACCCTCACAGTATCTACTTTCTGACATCTAACCATATTTGCCACACAGACATGGTTCCCAGATCTAACAGCAGCAGCAGTAAAATTACAGGATGCTCAATATAAAATTGTAAATGAGCAGAGAATTTGTTGTTAATATGAGCATGTCCCACCATTGAACTGTACTTCAAGAGTTATATACCTAATTCATTCAAAGTTTGAGTTTAACTGGGTGTCTTGTACTTTACTGGCTGTCTATCTTAAAGAGGAGTCAAGACAGAGATATGCAGTAATATCAAATATAGGTCAAGAGAATGTCTTCTACTTGTCCATTCCCAGGTTATTGGGTAGCATCCTTAGGGAAAGAGGAGTCCTTTCCTCTGGTCCCCAAGATGCCAGGGAAGTAGCTCAGACATTTTCCTCTCCTTCATGCCTGAGAGTGGCGAAGGCTGGTTGTTCTTGCTAGTCCCTGGGTGGGTCATCATTCATTCTAAGGACTCTACCTAAGGAGTTATGAATCATTTTTCTAAATTTTTCATCAGTTACAGGCATGTGCTGCCTAACATTTCAGCAATGTTGGGGCACATGAAGGACAAGGACAGCAGTCTCCATGAAAGATTCTGCCACTTATTGATGTCATGTTTATCTTGGCATGTGTAAGTTCACCATGATGTAGTAACCATGTCAACTGGCAATGCACTTCTTATACATTGTTACCAGACCAATGACTTAACTCACTTTGAATGAATCCATTAATTTCTCCCAGGACACATTAACATACTGTTAGTTGTTTATTCTCCTTGACTTGGACGTTTCTTCCTGAGGACAGGGATAGTGTCACCCTTCCCTACTATATGTACTACTCTACTGGCTCAGTAAGTGCTGAATTGACTGACTTTCTATACCCCATTCATTCACAAATGTTCATTGAGCTCATGGTTCTTCATATATGACTGTTGAACTATGGATACATTAAACAGTGTTGTTCAGCACTTGTTTTGAATGCAAGTTCTTAGGCTCACACTGAGCTGATGGAATTTGAGACCCTGGAGGTAAGCAGCTGTCTGTGTCTTCGGAAGCATCTGGGGGATCCCCACATCTTAATTTGAGAATGGTTACAGGAGGAAGTAGGAAGTGAGTAGTGGACCAGGTCCTCAACAGCACAGACGTAGCTTATTACAGTAGGTGGACTGAAATTATCCCAGGAGAGAAGACCATGAAAGAATGGAGGGCAGATCAAGCTCAAACATGAAGGACCACACACTTGAGACTAGTTATGACAGGAAAGGTGAGCAAGAGGACCAGTGGATTCTCACCACTGATGACACATAGAGTGAGCAGGATCCAGTGTGTTACCCTCCCTCACTCTGGCCAACATGGTGCAACATTCACTTTTCTTTCTTCCTCACTACTGTTTACAATGCTTCCCCAGACTCCAAACTCACCAAAGCTCTCATGACCAGGAATTGTTTTCATGCAAAAAAATCAATTAATATGCATGAAATGGATTTAGTGTTTCAATTGTATCCCCCCAAAACACATTTTTAGAACTCATAAAGCAATATGAATATAAATTCTTCTTTTTCTCACATGGGAAAATTTCCTTCTTTATGTTAAAAAAAAACTAATGAAAAATATGTGCATGGAAGACATACTCAGAATTCACTAAATACGAGAGTAGAATGCTTTTGCTTTTCGGGTTATAAGCATAGAAGGAGTGAATGGCTGCAGTGAGCCTGTGGCTTGGGACCCAGGGAGGGTGGTGGCTGCATGTGGGCTGGAGGGAGTTTTTTTCCATATCTCTCTAAAGACTGGAGTATGGAGGGATGATAGATTGGCAAAAGAAGCAGCAATCTAATTTCTAGGGAGAGTGCCCAAGGCAAAGACTTTGAGATACATAGATTTGGTTTATCCTGAACTGAAATGACTTAACAGTCATTGAAATTAAAACAAATAAACAAAAGACACTTTCAGAGAAGATCTTTATCTTTGACATATGCTCTGACTTAAATAAATGCCCCTGAAGGCCCATGCAGTAAAGGTTTGTTCCCCAGCCTGTGTCACCATTGAGAAGTAGTAAGTCTTAAGGAATAGAGGCTGGTGGGGGGGGGGGTGGGGTGGAGGTGAGGGGTTCTTTAAGGCCAATGGGGTAATTCCTTTGAAGGGGATATTCAAACCCTTTCACTTACTCTTCTTTTCTTTTGCTTCTGGTGGCCATGAGGCAAGCAGCTTTGTTCGATACATACCAAATATGATTTGTGCCCTGCTACAGGCTCCAAAGCAATGGTGTCAACTGACCTCTGCATATAGCATTCAAAACTCTTGTAAGTTACTAAGTTCAGATATAATTACACAGGCTATGTTGTGCTGCTGTCTCAGGCAGCCTGCTTACTTCAAATCATCTCTCCTCTCCCCCTCTCACATTGTTCCTGTGAAACCTGTAGTCATTGTGAACTGAAGTGTGGGGGTCTCAGCCATCCAATGTGTCTACTGTTTCCCTCCCTCATTATTCTAGGTACATTGCATCAACTTTCCACACTCCTCCACAAAGCGCTATATATTTGATACAGTGTCCCAGTATACCAAAAAGAGTTTCCCATAGGCCCACTGTACAGATGTGTGTACACAGACAAGCATCATGATGTCTAGTCAACAGTCCAGTCTATTAAACAACTAGATTCTTCTGACACCACACTGCAACCTTCTTCACCTCTGCTTTTTGGTCTCCTTTTCTCACCATGGTGTTCCTTGCAGAGCTGTGGGCTCTAGGTGGAGCTGGGCAGAGGTCAAGTTTCATCTGTCCTTTTTGCTAGGGTTTTAAATAATGTAACTTTTGGAAATAGAGTATTTTAGTATGACTAGGCTGCTCATTTCTGCTGATAACTCAAAAGCTTTATCACTTGTCTACCTTGGAAGATGCTCTGTGGTTAGTCAATCTCCTCACTCCCTCCTTGTGGGAAAAAAAAGAGTCCATAGCAGAGGTGGCCCCAGTGGGCTTCCACACTGGTGGGTCCCACGTGCAAGAGAAACTCTAAGGTTCCAGAGGCTGGAGGCTTTGGCTGCAGCAGGCTCCAATGACACGAGAAAGTCCTTGGTTCCAAAAGGGTTTATTGTCATGGCAGATGGTGGATGGATTTGGATGTACCCCCCTGAAACTCAAGGCAGTCCTAAGTTAAATAGGGAGGGAGAAAGGGGGAGGTTCTAGGAAGAATGCTTAATTTGCTCAACCCTCTAGCCTTCATTAGTATGTAAATCCCTAGGGCCTGAGGCCTATAGTCACACCCTCTACCTGTGCACTTTGGGAGGGGCTGTAATGTCCTACGTGACTGAACAATGTAGGTCTATGGAGACGAGACTGCATGTCAGGACTCTGGGTTCTGGGGATGTGGCCGAACGCCTGCCATTTCTCACTTAGAGTCTCGGAGTTCCAGGCCCATGCCCAGCCATGAACCAGGAAACCCTTACGCAGTCCCACACCTCCTGTTACCATGCTCACAAATCATGTGCCCACCAGGCCATCAGCATTAGGCTGTGCTGCTTTGATAAGTTAGTATTTTTTTTATTATACCCAGAGGAAAGAATTGTAAAACATTGAACCACAGGTGACATTTTTGTTGTTGTTGTTGCTTGTTTTGTATTGTTTTTGTTTTTTTTTTAAGACAGGGTTTCGTTGTGTAACTTTGGCTGCCCTCTGAAGACCAGGCTGGCTTGGAACTCACAGAGATCCACCTGTCTCTGCCTCCTGAGTGGTGGGATTAAAGATGTGTACACCACAGACCAGCTAACAGGTGACATTTTAAAGGAAAACCACCACATTTGGGCCTCTTTCTCTGTGAGAGTAAAAACTGTCCCAATATGTGTTATAGCAAATGAGATACCCACTATAATTTGCATCTCTGTACTCAAGACCTTGACTTGCAAGCCTGCGTTGCTCACTATTCCAAATGAAGCCCAGTAAAGGTAGTTTTGACTCAAATACCAGGTGGTCAAACCATTTACAAATAGTGAGTAGATATCAAGAAATCAATGAATACTATTTGTGAAGAACCATCCTCTGCCATGGAACCAATCCAAAGCTTTCTGAAAATAGGCAATGTTCTCCAATGCAACATAACCCTCTAAATTTTCTTGTAGTTTGAATTCTGATGGCCTAAAAAATGTGACTTTATACTGTGGTACAGTATAGGAAGTATGGGTTAACAATGGATTTCGTTTTAAATACAACAGATCTAAACCTTAGCTTGTAATCTGAAGTGGTATTTTCCAAATTTGGAAAGAAAAAAAAAGCTGTGAAATTGAAAAATAAAAGATTGTAAACATATCTGTCTTTAATTCCTTTGTCATCTACGAACTTCTGCTTAGACGGAGGGTAAGTAAGTCATTGTGATGTTTCATTAGGAATTTTAGTGGCAATTCTCCTCTTCAAACTTATTCATTTGAATTAAGATTATGGCGAGCACACCACGTCTTAATGGTGGGATGTGGCAGTTATCTCTCTAAAAGAATGATCTCACTTCCCATCACATATCTGTTTGTATGTTAGCTTTATATTGTGCTTTCCCATCTCTCAAATCTCTTTAGTGGGAGGAGGGGGATGTATTATATAAAGTTATACATTCCAACTTCTTGTACACTGAGGAGAAAGAATGTGAGGGAGGGGAGGATGGTGAAAAAGAAACAAAAACTTGAGTTTCTATGAAATGGGAGAAATCTGTTGCACATGGTCATGTGACTACCTTAATTCTTAACTCGTTTAACTACCATGTGAAGTAAATGTTGCCTTAGCTTTTTTTTTCCTTTAATATGAGGAAAGGTTTTGCCCTTTAAAACAGTTCCTATTTAGAAGAGGTGAAATTCAATTCCTGAGTCGTATGGATTTCAAGCTCTCAACCTTTCTCTTTATAAGAATGAAACATCAAAACAGAAAAAAAATGAAACTTGTAAATATAACAAAGAAATAGAGATGCTGAGCAGGGCAACAATAGATTCAATTGATAATTGATCTTTTTCTAAAACACACACACACACATGCACACACACACACATGCACACACACACACATGCACACACACACACATGCACACACACACGCACACACACCTATTTTATTTGAAATGTTAGCTCTTTCATTTTTATTTGCATCTGAAAGTAGAGCCCAGCCCTCAAAAGCCTGGAGTAGAACTTGTTTAAAAACAATGCCCCTGAGTTCTCTGCTATATCCTTCAAGGTACCACCAGGGACCATGAGGTAGGATTCTCCTTAAAATGGGCCAAAGGGGCTATTGACTCTCTCTACCCTAAAGCAGTGTTGTGGTGAATCACCTTGGAAGACTTAGAAACTCTTAAGTATCTGGTCATGAAACTGTGATTTAATCACAGCATGCCTTTGGTATTTTTCATTTTAGAAACTGCCCCATGTCATTTCAATGTGCTGCCAAGTTTGAGATTTGTAATCAAGAAAAAGTAATATCCCTACTTTCTGGAAGGTCCCCCTTAGGAAGAAGAGTTCTGAATAGGCAAGGGCGAATAGTAGACCACACTAAAGTATATCTGCTTCTGGTATACCACAACACCCAGAAAACCTGTGGATTATCAGTGATTCTTATCTTACACTAACTTCAGACTTCCAGGGTAGTTTGGAGATTGGAGTGCAATAGCTTCTCATATGGAGTACAAAGCCTCAAGTCTTCAAGGGTTGCCCTGTCTTAGCAGAACAGACTTTACCTGGGAGCTGGTTAGAGGCTCTGTCTCTGTCAGCCCCAACATGTGATAGAAAAGCTGCTCTCAAGGAGCACCCACGTGATTCAGACATAGGTTAACACATGCTGACATGTGAAAACCATCATGAGATAGACATAAGAATCCTGCACTTTTGTTAATAACTGACAGCATTGGCAAGGAAATCCCCTTGCATTTACATCAGAACCTACGCTTATATATCAAGACATGGGGCATATTAAAATAGGGTATTGAGTAAAAGAACAGAGACATCACATACAGCCATCATCAATCCACACAGAATCTCACAGTTAAACCATTAGGCACTCATTTATATAAAATTTCCTACACTGTAAAAAGGAAAAAAATCAATGCATCTTGCTTGCAGGGCAAATCTCTTTCTCACAGGATTCATGAGGGCCACTGAGCGATCTGACCAAGTCTGAAGTCAAAAGGAGTCTGCAGGCTCCATGTGAACAGGCCACCTATAGTCACTGACCCCCAGTCTTGATATATATCAAAAGATTACAACACTCTCTCTAGACTGTTTCAAGGGCTACCTATAGAATGTTCGTAGGTTGTGAAAAGAGCAAATTCACACAGCAAATTTTGACTCAAGTTCACTCAAAGCCCAGTCTCCATAGCTAAATCAATGCCTCTGAATGTTGAAAAATAAAGGTGTGACGCTCACCCAATCAAATGTGAGATCTTGCCATAACTCTATAAAAGTTTAAAATATTGCATTAGTTAAGAGATAGGTGCGTAGGACCAATGAAGAGAGAATCTGGGACTTAAGAACACTTGCTGCTTTTGCAGAATACCTTGGTTCAATTCCCCATACCCACAAGAAAGCTCTCCATCATCTGTAACTGCAATTCCAAGGGACCCAAAGTCTTCTGTGGACCTTGTGGTCACTGCACCAATATGGTGCATATACATGCATGCATGCAAGCAAACACTCAAACATACATACAAAACAAAAATTAAATTAAATTGTTTAAAAACAGAATGATAAAGTAGTCAAATACAGGTATGAGGCCTTGAAATTGAATGTTGGGCATTACAGAACACTAAAGGCATAGACTATTAGTTTCCATGATGGCACTGTGACAGGCAAAAATCCACCTCACACGTTAAACACAAACCAATCATGACTTAACTTTATAATTAAATATCACAAATGGAAACAAGTCAAATTCCCTTAAATAGAAAAAAAATCTTATTCTAAAACATACAAATACCACTCTAAAGTTACAAAAATAATATATATATATATATATATATATATATATATATACACACATACATACACATATACACATATGTGAGAGAGAAATTAGGGAAAATGGAATCAATCACATTCTACTGTATCAATTAGAGAACACTCAAAAGCTAATGTTGGATGAAATTGAAGGACACAGTATGATAGCCATTATATTAATTTAAACAGCAATATTTTATCTCATAGGCAGATATGGGGGTGTCTAATGCAGGAACTTGGGTAAGAAGGCATACAGGATCCCAGGCCCCCTTATAGGAAGAGGCAGGTGAGAGAAAGCAGAGAGTAGCAATCAGAAGTGGGCTTTGGCTAGAGGAATATGGTTGTTTTGTTTGTAATCTGAAATAAAGATCATAAAACTTCAATTATCTGTTAAAGCCAGATGATGTATATGAAACTATTATTTTTCACCTGTACTTCTGAGTATTTGAAATGTTACTTAATATTTGAAAGAGGACTGTTCCTTGGGCTTGACATTCTTCTTTTTGGTTTAGCTTTGAGACAGACTGGCCTCAAATTTATAATCTGCCTGCCCTAGTGGCAGGGAGTGACAGATCATTACAAAATAGATTAAGGCCTGGACACAAATTTTTTTACATAACAAAATATTCACAATGCATTTAAGGAAAGGTCTCTAGAATCAACTCAAAGACAAAGGGGACTCCATGAACGGACTTTTCAAGAACACAGTGAGCGCTACTAGACACGAGGCACGTACTTTCCTGAGCACAGTCACTCCACACAGTCTATCAAAACAGCCCCAAGGAGAAGGAAGGTAAGTGTGACTCCTCCAAGTCAGGCTCCAGGGGACAGCTACCCCAGCTACAGCCACACAGTGTCCTATGTGCCGACCTGTGCTGCCTTCTTTAGAGGCACAGAATATCTGGGACTGAGGTTCTGCTATTGTTTCCATGTTCACCACCTGGGCAGATCCTTACAACATAGTACATTTATTCTAAGTGCACAGAAAGTGAGGTGACCGTATTGCAGAGTGCCAGACCCCACTACAGAATACCTTTAGCTGTTTAGCAGTCCATAGATATAGACAACTCTTCTTCCCAGCACACGTCTCCAAGACAAATATGCCCCCCAAGATACGTCCTAGGACAGGGGAACAGGAATCCCAGTTTTTGTGTCCACTCATTATCCTAGTATAGGTCCTTATATCTGCCTGTCATACCCTGCATAAGCAGATTTATGAGCACAGCTGGATTCCCACAAGAAGTAGCATCATGCCCAGGGAAAATGACAGCTCACTACAAAATAAATTAAGGCCTGGACACACCTGGATATAAATTCCTTGAATAACAAATTTAAGGAGTTGTATTTAAGGAAAGGTCCAGAATCAACTTAACAACAAAGAGAACTGTGTGAACTGGCTTTTCAGGAGCTGACATGTACAGAAATCAGCTTCTGCAGGCAACAACCTATTGATGTCATGGGATCAAGATCTCTCAGGCAGAACTCACCCGGAAGAGAAACCTGTGCCCCATGAAGAAGGGTGATAAGCACAGACACCTGCACGGACAAACCCTGAGACTCCCCACATGCCAGTCACCTAATCAGTGAACAGCCACTCTCCTCTCCCTTCTATAAACTCCTATAAACTCCTTGACTACCAACTAGACGGTGGAGCTGAGTTTTAAAGCAACTAGAGTCCTTTTCAGTGGACTTTGCAGTCATGCGTGTTCTTTTACTGTAGAAGCTCATAGCTTGGGCTCCCTTCCCAGTGCTTCATCAGTGGGACTTTGTATTTTGGTTAGAGTGTGCTGAATGAGAAATCCAAATATTTTCTCTAAGGAGAAGGGAGCACATTAGATTGGTAATAATGACTTTTTTCAGAATGTAGAGAAACACAGAGCCAACCATGATGGTGCCCCACAGTCCACTGTGAGGGCATCTGTCTCCACTCTTATTTGTCTTGCTGGCATTTTTCTCCTCTGGAAACTAAAGAAGCTCTGGAATCCTAATTGAGAGAAGCTTTGGTCCACAAAATGATTTGCTGAAATGCTCACTGTCCATCCTGGGGCAGCCTGGTGGAGAATGCTCTCAGCGATCCACACACAGCCACAATTGCTCAGTTCTCCCATCAATCTCAGCTCCTGATTAGGAAAAACACAATTTTTTGGCTTCTGGAGATGGCCTGGGATTGATTTTGTTCTCCAAGGAACCGAAGGTTTCTGGTTTCTTCCCAATAGAGTATTTAGCATTTTCTTTCTAATTTGTTGCTTTCTTTCTTATTTCCCCCCCTAAGGTTTATCTGCCACAGGATACATAGTGATTAAGCTAGCTACCAGAAGCATGAAATACCAGCACTTGTTCACACTTTGGTTTCCTCCTCCATTCCAGGTTTCCTCAGATGATCTGCCATACCCTGGCCTCTGCTATAAATGTTACAGCTTCTCTAACCAGAAGAGACTGAGGACTTCACACAAATTCCAGTGGCTGCCCTCCTCAGCAAAGAAATGTCCTCAGCTACACATTGTTGGATATGTACCAACTGATACGTGAGTGAAAAGGTTGGCATTCCTATCAAAAGCATAAACACAGGCTTGGATACCTTTCTCCGAAATTCAGTGGCTGAGTGATGCTGTGGTAAAGGCAGCAAAGGCCACACCTAGAAGAAGAAGAAATCTTTGAGAAGCTGATGAGACCTTTGTGGTAGTACAGAGAAGGAAAGGCTACTGAGGGTGAGCTCTGCACAGGGGAAGAAGAGCCAATCTTTGGTCAGATGTGCTCTAGAAGACTATTAACTCAGGATGTGAGAGGTCAGAAGGACTTTAACCCAGACTGAAAATAAATGAATAGCCACTGCCTTGGGAACAGACAACTCTTGTGACAAGATGCTTATGTAACAGACTGTTATTCCCAGGATCCAAGGTGACAGCCTATGAACTCAAAAGGAAAAGAAAGAACAAGAACTCAAAAGGAAAGACAAGTCAGAGAGGAAAGATGGAGCTAGTTTCTTATGGCTTGGGACAATGAGTGGAGATGCCCCAGTGCCAGTCCATTGGTTTAGAATGGAACACTGTGAAATCTGGCAGTTGATATCTGTTGACACTGATATTCCTGGAAATCATAAGAATATCTGACTGTTGGTGTCTATAGCCTTGAGGGGAAGGGACTGCCAGCTTTAGAGGGTTATTTTTTAAATGATGATCACATGTAAGTTCAAAGTTGAGCAGGAATCTGACCACAGTTTAAAGAAGGAAGAGCCAAGGCAAGATGAAAGCAAGAAGGCTTGGGCTTCTGTCCTCCTTTTAGTTACCCACTGGGTGTCTGCAAACACCAGCAGAGAGTGGGAACTTACAGCAAAAGCAGGCTCTAAGTTCCTTTCAAATGTGAGCCTGTAGGCTGTTGGAACCATTACTATCGGTAACACTTATGAATGCTGATGATACGATTGCACCCTAATGAGTTACAAGACAGGAAAATATCAGCATGTCAAATGTGGGATTGACCATAAATACAATCCAAACATTGGAAAGTGTTTGAATGATGGTGTTAGGATTTTCCATGAGTACAGGATTTGTCTAGTCTTGGGTTCTTGGCCACCCAAGCAGTGTCATAAAATAATTCCTAATGATATATTCCTTTATCCATAGTTCAGCGCCTCCCTCAGTCGTTATAAGACAATCTGTTCTACCTACAGATTAGTGTCTTGCTCAGCCATCATCACACCTTCTGCTATGTCTGTTGATAAGTGTGCCACTCAGCTATCATTGTAGAAGTTTCTTCCTGCAGTAGATGGGAGGTAATATGAAATCCACAACTGGACAGTGTGTAGAGCAAGAGATGATGGTGCACCCAGTCTTAAATGTGATGTCACTGTCAACAGGGCATATGCATATATACATACAGAAGAGGAGGCAGAAAGATTGCAGGAGTCAGATTATTATGCAGGACACCAGAAAAACAGTGTCCTCCAAGACGCAACAAGACTGACAATTGAATGAACTCACAGAGACCACGGCATCACACACTTTGCAGAGCAGTTCCCCAAACTCAGGCAAAGATTTACATTTTCAAGCTAATCCTAAATAATGGCAGAAGGGAAACTGATGACATGCTACACACATGGATGCTTAGGTGAAGGATCCCAGAGCTTCTATGCCAGGTTGGAGTTGTTGCCTCCAGGAGCCACCATGAATTCACTATGAATTCAGTCCGTGTGAAGATCCTTGCCATGTTAAAGAGTTCAAAGATGTTATGCATTGTTTGTGGGGAAACAGGAAACCAAGTATCCACTTTGAAAAATCACGCATCCCATTGTATCGTTAAGATTATGCCATTTTCTAAACACACCGCCTTGGGTAAGCGCTTGACATTTGCTACCTCATTTCCTTCCCTAGGAAATAGAAAAAGCAATAGAACTACCTCCTGGGGCTGTTGTGAGGACAGTTAGTATCTATAAAAGTGTTTAGAACAGCGCTAAAACCACTAACCACTCAGTCACCACGGTCACCACAATCACTGAGACTTTCACTGCAAATGAAGCCACTAATGCATCTCAGCTTTGTTCACTCTGCACTCCTGGATACCAGGAATGGAAATGTGTACCCTGGGGATGGGACTGACAATGAGTAGTAGCTGAAAGGAGTCTCCCTGACCCTGGACAGCAGGCTGCAATCCAGGGAAAAGCTCCAAGCCTAGTGGGAACCTGGCAAGTTGGGCACGAAAGGATGCCAGAACTCCCCTCCAGAGGAGGAGCATGGGAAAGGGTTACTGCGTGTGGAAGACTGCCACCTGGAAAGGGCATGGGCACCCAGGAGTCACCTTTACAAGCTACATATCAGTTGTACAGCTTACAGGACCAATGGCAAGCTTCAGTAGATGTCATTCTCACTTGTTTTTCCTCTATTTTCTGCTTTGACATGAAATGAGATAAGCTTTGTCCCTGAGAAGCTTATGAAGGCTCAGTGGTAAGCTAAACTTTAAGGTTACTGAAAGATACATTGGAAAAAGCGCCTGTTCTGTGTTAGACAGATGGAGAAGGGGTGAGCCTAATGCTTACCGTTTTCTAATGAATGACTTTTTAAGTTGTGAGAATTATTCGCAATCACTGCCTTAGTATTCAACATATGGGAATTATCATAAATGCTAGCCATTATCACTACTATTATTAAGGTGGCCTGCTGCTGTGGCGGCTGCTATAGCTGCTGACAGAGATGCTGGTAGCAATGAGGTTGGATGAGACAGTGAACATAACAATAGAGGCTAGAAGAAGAGGAAGAGGATAACAGCATCCCTGGTTTTAGAGGTAAAAGTTTAATAGATTTTGTTTTTAATCAAGTAAGATGAATCCCCAATAGGGAGGGGTCTACTTACCTGGAAATGGGACACAGCTAGTTCATTTTCCATAAGCCTCTCTCAGGCACACAAATCCTCTAACTCTAAATTAGTTTGTGGGGCCCATTTCTTCCCACAACTGTTTAAAATCCTGCCTCAATTGGAGAAAAGGCCACAGTCAGACCATCCACTCAGGTCTAGAATAAGACGCAAAGGTAAAAGGCTCAAATGTATGTGCTGGGGGCAGAGGACTACCGCCGCACACCTTTAGGGGTCATGTAGTCTCTCACAATTCACCAAAGCTAAATGTTCCGTCTCTAGAACCCGACTTGTTCTTTACTATTTTTATTGTGGTGCAGCTTTAAAAAAAATTGCCAATTAAGTTAAACTAAACTGTCGCACAATGAGCTCCTATAATTACCAGCAATGGTTTATGATGGGTTCGAGCAAACAGAGGGTTTGATTTTTTTTTTCTGCCAGAGCTGTAGTTTCTTTTTGTAGAAACAATTATCATGGCAGTGCTTCCCAGCAAAGGGAAAGCATAGCCCGAAGCCACTGCATATTTCATTTTCAGTTGAGCAGTTTTAGAGATCTTGCTTTTCCTGGTGACTGTTCAGTGGGAGGAAGAGGCAACCAAAGGCTCTGGGGCAAAGCGTGGATCTCACAAAGCAGGCGGGAAGGCCACTGGCAGCTGGATTAAAGAATCTTGCCCTGTGTTGGTAGCCAGAGCTCCTAACCTGGCCGTGCACATTTGTCCCCAGGATAAAGGAATGACAGGGTTGCGATCTCATATTTCAGCTGCACTCAAGCAGACTCCATGCCAACAGATGTCATGGAGGAAGGATGCAGATCGAAAGTTTGAGTTAGTCATATTGCCAGTACCTGGCACTCTGCTTGCAATGATGTGTCTGCTCTGTCATCTCTACTGGCTAAAGGGTGACTTAAGTCTTGATTTTCTCATGTATACAATGGAGGTACCAGAAACATTTACCTTAAAGACTTGTAAAGATTAGTTAAACTAATAATGGTTTTACTCACTTACTCAACAGATATTTATTGAGTGGTTTTGTGCTATACACAAGGGCTGGGGATGTTACAGTGAATAAAACAAACAGCATTATCCCTTAACTTAGGAACCGAGAGGAAAACTTACTAGTGCACTGCTGTGTGTTGGTAAGCACACCTTTCAGGTGAGCTACAGTTTTAATGAATTATTCTGTTGTTCCATGTGTTCGGGGTTTCATTGTTGTTAGCTATTTCATTGTATATTCGCAATACTATGATGTTTTATTATTCCTACTTCACATATGGGAAAAGTGAAGTTTGGAGACCTCCCACCATCTACACAAGGCCATTGACTGGCATGTTAAAGAGTCTCATTTCCTCTTCTCTGTGTTTGTTTATTTACAAGTTATCTTGTTGGTGCTGAACCCAGTGTGTGGCTTCATCGGTCTTCCCAGGTGTATTCTCCCTGCCTCTGCCATCTTGAAGTGGTGAGACTGTAGATGTCCACGCTACACCCAGCTAAGCACTGTATTCCACCTCTCCTCAGAACACAAGGCTCTCTCCAGTGAGTGCAGGACCATTAGCCTCTCAGCTGAGCCATGATGTCTTGTTCCTCCTTTCTCTGGTTTGATCCATTACTATGTAGAAAATACTCTGATGTTAAACATCTCTCTGTTACAGTTCTGGATAGCTGAATGTAAGGAAAGATAGCCTTTCCCCCTTGGGTATCAGATAAGAACAATGGAGAAACATAGAATTCACCTTTTTTTGTTAAGGTTTCAATGAAAGTAGCCTGGCTTCAGTATGAATGGCAGTATAAGCTATGAGTATTACCATGTCCATATGTGATGGTAATTATTTTGTCTTTGAAATGTACAATACGAGCTGAACATGGTAGGAGAATGTTCCCCAGGGGACTCAAATGTTCATAAAGAGACGGAGCCCAAACTCCCAGCTTTGCAAACCTAGCCAACGCTATGAATCTTCCGAAGAGCTTGATATAACTAGAGATTCCTTGGGCTTCTTTTTGGAGATTTGGAATATCTGGACCATTTACGATTTAGCTCAAAAAGCTATCTTGGGAATTAGATAAGTTAATAACCCACCTATTCAATTAACAAATATTTATTGAGCAGTGGTTTAGCCTAGAAGATGATGTGATAAAAATGATCAACACAAACAGATCCATCAAAAATTTAAAGGATATTGGACATTTATGCTGCACAGCACTGGGCACATGACAAGCACACTGTGACACTCAGCTATGGTCTTCATAACCACACGATCACATTGTGTACACTCACAGAGCTGTTTTGCAGGGCCTTTCTGGTATAGTCCATCCTTACAGAGGCTGAGAAGCCATTTCTAAGATAGAGCCAGGATCAGATCTTAAGTAATGTAATTCTGCCCAAACACTGAACAACCTTTTCCCAATTTTCTAATGGTACCACTACTGCCTGTACCGATGGGGTGTATAAAGAAACTAGGAAGAATGGTTGCAGGTTCCTGGAGGAGACACGACTACATACTGTGAACTCCCACGGTTAGGATCTACCCAAATTCCGATGTCCTCGTGTTCTATAGGAAGCCACTGTGTATAAAGCTGATTATAAATAGGCTTTTCTTAAGAGAATGAATGACTATATTGTGGCCCTTGACTTATTGGAATCAGGCTTATCCCAAAACATGTCTTAGGCCATGGATTCTCATTCTTCTTTCAGCCTTAAAAAAACAGAATTTCTAAGCAAGGAGTCACTGGGAATCAGTATTTCTTCGGCAGCCATCTCCTACAGGGGACTGTGATGAGAGGTACGTTGGAGGCACGCTGGTGTGGGCTGGCTGCCCTGATGGTTATACCTAAGACTCTCCTGGAATTCAGATCCCAAGTCATCCTCCAATCTTCACTCTACCTGGGGACAGGAGCAGGCTGACAGTGTGAGAACCATGAAGCACCTGAACTTTAATCACCTGCCCTTCTGCCTTCTCCCCTGTGCCAAGGAGAAACCTCTAAAACAGCATCCCAAATTCCCATTTTTAAAGAGAACAGAAAAACTATAAGAATGCACCTTTTAAGTTGTTATTTATTTTCCTTTTTTTGGCTTGCTAAAATGAAAACCTGCATTTTCTTCTTCTCCCACTCATTAGAGTCTCAGCATTCCACCAAGAAGCTCTCCAAAAAAGGAAAAGCAAATGAGCAGGGCTGTTTCTGAGACTATGAAATACTTTACAATTAAATAAGGCACGGCCGGGCCCAGGCTGATCACTGGTGATGAGCGGGTTTCCACGAGGCTGCAAATGAATTCAGCTCGGGACGGCGTTCCAAATGGCTCCTACACGCTTCCCCTTTATTATTTTTATTTGGTTATGTGCTGACTCTCATCCAGAATCGCACTTAATGTCCTAGTCTAAAGTTGTTGAAACGGCCCCCCATGGCACAGTGTGACAGTGAAAGGATATTGCCTCTGGAAGCTGCTAATGGTCCATGAAAGGGGAACAGCAGCAAACAGGAAAGCCATGCTCCAAAATAGTGTCAGATCAAAATATCCACATTTCCACTCTCTACCCACTTATTGGGAAAGATGCATGATCTCAAGATACAAAGGGTTCCAAACTAGGACAAGGTAGAAAGAAAGAGCACACATATCAAAGATGTCAGATATCCCCACATTTGCAGATATACTGATCAGCATTTCTTAATTAAAATTCAGAACCCACACTTGCACACCTAGTAGACTTTCAGACTCTTAGGGGCAGAAGGGAAAGAGCTCTGGAGCTCCCATGACAAGAAGATGGTTGGACATAGTCACGGTCGCTAAGTCTGCATGAGAATTTATGTATCCTGGTTTACGCTGGGAGGGAGGAGCTACCAACCTGAGTAAGATGGTGTCTGGTTTGATACGAGCCCACTGGCAGCAGATCAGAGAGACCTGAGGTAGGAAAACATCTAAAGTACGCAGCTGTGGGACCTCAGAAGTGCTCAGGAGCTAGGTAAATCCTAGCAGCAGGGTTTTACAGTGCCAGCTTGCAAGGTGAGGGCATAGTATGAATACTGAGGCATTGTGGGTAAGTGATAGATGAGGTAAGACAACTCTGAGAAAGGTAGTGTGGAAGGATGATAATGGGGTAAACCCAAGGCTGCAGTGTAAGTGAGGAGAGAGGAGCAAGAAAGCTCAGAGGCCTGGGCCACCCTAGTGACTGTTAGCTCCCTGAGTACTGACTGGATCCAGTACTCTCTACACTTGGAACTAAGGGAATGCTCGTTTCTCTGTACCTCGGGCAATAATGAGATAAAGTCATGCATCACTGGGCCCTTAGACCTCAGATTCTGTTGCACGTGACACCCACTCCTACTCTCCAAAGGAAGAAGATGATCCCAGGAGAAGCAACTTCTTATTAGAAGACACTCAGAAGTAACCAGTATTACTCATCCTCAAAATCGGGTTACACAACAAGTTCGCCCATACATAGACATTAAATGTGTGATATGTAGCACACTGCTGTTTTAATGTCGTCTTTTACTGGCTAATGTCAGCCACATTATGAAGTAGGCACTTCTTTCCTTCTATGTATGTGTTGAGGAAACAGAAGTTGCATGCACTGGGCTCATGGCACCCACTCACCTCTGGGACTCGGCATCCTTTATTCTTAACTAGCTATGCTGCTCCACAAGACTAGACAAATAGCTGGAAAGATATCGAGAACACTTTCTGGCCAGCTAAGCTGAATTATTGCACATTTATGTTAATCAAAGAAGTCCATGCTTTCAGATCTCTTCCTGAGCCTTCCCAACCCCGAATGCATGGTAGATTATTTAACCATTCATATCGATAGGACATGTGTTCCTTTGATAAGGGTCGAAAAGGCTTTACAGCAGCATCAATTCAAAATGTCATAGTTTAATAAAGATAAGAAATAAATATCAGATAGGACAATGGGTCAGAAAACCTGGGCCTTAGTTCTCTTAGTTTTAACAGTCACTGGGTCAAATCAATTACTTTCCACATCTGAATCCAAAGAGGAAGGTGGGTGCAGGGTGCTGGGCTTATGCAACCCTACAATCCAGCTCTATGCCTTCTGTCTCAGCAGAGAAGCCAGAATTTCTACAAACCAAATTTCAGCTGTAACCCATCTGTGTACCTTACGACCCACCAAGGCACAACAGAGAACTAATAATAGTGGCATTTAAGCTCTTCCCATGTGACAGGCACTTTACTGAATGCTTCATCACAGTCAGCCTTTGTAACATGCCTGCTATACAGTGAGACCCTGGCCAGGATGTCACAACTACAAAATGGGAAAACAGCAATTAGACTCAATCTTCCTGACCCCACACTGGTGACTTCGTTCTGCACGGGCCACAGGATTGCTTCAGCTCAACCAGAACAAACACAATCCACGGATGCCAGCCCTTAGAATCTATTCAGAAATGGGTAAGCAGTGACATAATTAGCAATATATTAGAATTATTATTGTGTAGTTATGATGAATTTAGGACAGGGCAGAGACACAGAGATTAGCAGAAGCCTGGATTTTCAGAGGCTATTTATACTAAAATAAAAATGTTTCAGAGTGCTTCCTATCTACCAGGTTTTATTACAAACACTTTACAGGTGTCGGTTCATTTATTCCTCTCAGCAACTCTTCAAGAGCAACACTTTGGTTTCTGACACCTGAAGATGAGGATGCAAAGGTTAATGACCTACTCAAAGTCACGCGTCTAATAAGCAGCAAGGTTGGGCATCGTTTCCAAGCAAGAACCTGGTTCCAGAGCTTTTTATCCCAACACTACACTGCTTATACTTCCTCAACTTAAGCTGGCAAGTGTCCAAAGCTACCTGACCTCAGGCCTTTGCTAACATCTGAAAAGTGATGCCCTGGACACTGTAAGGGAGAAAAGCCATGAAACAGCTACAAATGTTCCTGGGCAGAAGTAGAGAGCCAGAAAGCACAGAATATGAATGATACTATGGTGGGCAGGTAGAGGAGGCAGAAGGATGGGGAACTGGAATCTGTGGTGTCCAGGATGTCTCTTCCTTTCCAAGACCAGAACTTCCTAATCCCCCCCCCCCCGCTACCCCCATTGTCCGTGTGCCAAACCTCTTCCTGGTGTCTTTTTTTTTTCTTTTTTTTTTTAATTTCTTTTTTTTTTTTGAACATGAAATGCTTTTTTATAGCATGTTTTACAAGAGGAGGGGGTAAGAGGGTCCAGGTGGTGGAAAAGTACAAAATCTTCTTGGCCTGTGCCTTGAAACATGTCATGGTCTATATGGTACACTGCCTTGAATTATGATCTACCTGCAGTTCTTCAGAAGATATGGTACACTGCTTGAGTTATGGTCTCCCTGCTATTCTTAAGAAGACATGGTACTCTGCTTTGAGTCTATCTGCAGTTGCTAAACAGGATCTTGCAGTTGCCAAGCTTCAGAGGACATTGTGCAGGTGGGGAAAGGTAGGGGGTAAGGGTAAGGGCGAGGGTCCTGGCTTCTGGCATCTCCCCCTTCTCTGTTTAGTTAGAGAAGGCGTCTTATGTTCAATCCCAACTATGTGAGTTTTGAATTTGGATGTCTAATTATGGGGGGTCTTAGAGAAGTTCACAACCCCAAAACACTGATGTGAGACGAGTCACATCGATGGTCGAAGGCTTTAGGCTGTCGACAATGGCCAACGTCAAGGGACTCTGATGTGGGTGAAAGGAGGGTGAGAGCCCTGTCTTAGGCCATGTAGGCTGCACCCACTCCCAGCACCACGCACTCCTTTTCGGCTGCATTGGGTGGGCCCCTGGGAAGTGGACCTACAATAATCCCGTCATTGGGCTAACTCACAGCCATCCTAGTCTCTTGTAAATGTTCAAGTTACCAACCATTTGTCAGTTTGGGGTGTAATATTGTCATAAAGGAAGGCTCCCCAATGTTAGCGGCCATATCAAGGGTGGCCTTGGTTTAGGAAAAAGCCAATTTTTGTTGTGGTGATCAAGAGGCCAAGCTCTCTAGCGAGAGAAACGAGGGCAAAGCCAGGCATACCAGGAACCCTTCTGGAGGGCGTGGAAGTCTAGGGGTTGACCATAGGGGGAGGCAGGGGAGCTGATAGCTGTGTCAGTCTCCTGCGGAGTCACTTCTGGATCCTCTGCAATTTTCAGCTGATGGTAATGAACTTCAACTGCCTTCTTGATGGCAGCATCAACCTGGTTCCGTGGACGACAGGTCACGGGCGATGATCTCTGTCTTGCTCAGTCTTGATGTTGTGCGCACATCCTCTCAATGAGGGTCCGTCCGGATGGGTCCGTGCCTCGAGCCCCACGTCTGGGTGCCACTTGACCCAGGTTATTCGTGGGGGCGAGGAAGACTGCAACCTGCTATTCTTCAGAAGATATGGTACACTGCTTGAGTTATGGTCTCCCTGCTATTCTTCAGATGATATGGTACACTGCTTTGAGTCTATCTGCAGTTGCCAAGCAGGATCTTGCAGTTGCCCAGCTTCAGGGGACCTTGTGCAGGTGGGAAAAGGTAGGGGGTGAGGGTAAGGGCGAGGCTCCTGGCTTCTGGTCCATCTGGGTTAGAACTTCTAATAGCAGGCATCACGGGTGATTCAATTTTACCTGGGATGCTGCGTGAGTTCAAGCTCCTGGGAGTCCCTGTTTTTCTTGGTTTTCTGCGGTTGGGTACGGAGCTGCTGCCTGCGACCTGCTCTAGGCTCGGTCCCAAACCGCCTTCCTGGTGTCTTTTCAAGTTTAACCTCAATAAAAAGGGTCAGAAAGTGGATGTCATACTGCACAAAACACCACTATTCAGAGGAATGGGAATATGTTTCCATAAGTAAAGTACTTTTCAAACATGACAAGCTGAATTTGATTTCCAGAACCCACGTAAGAAAAGACAGGCATGGTGGCACAGTTGTAATCCCAGTGTTTGGGAGATGGAAGTGGGTAGATTCCTGGGGCTGAGGAACCAGCCTCACCTATTCAGTGAGATATTTTGCCATAGATAGTCATAGATAGATAGATAGATAGATAGATAGATAGATAGATAGATAGATAGATA
>NW_021621002.1:1573986-1643986 GCF_004785775.1 Grammomys surdaster
ATAGATAGATAGATAGATAGATAGATAGATAGATAGATAGATAGATAATAGATAGATGATAGATAGATAGATAGATGATAGATAGATAGATAGATAGATAGATAGATAGATAGATAGATAGATAGATAGATAGATAGATAGATAAACTGACAAAGAAAAAGCAAATAAAAATGAGCATGGGCATGGCCTGGGAAATGACACCTGAGGTTGTCCTCTGGTCCCAACATGCACACACATATACACACATGGTCAAGTTCAGCCAAGGTCTTTGCCATGGTGTAAGAAATTTTGTCATTTCACCGGTTTCTGGCAATGTTGTTCATGTCCACATGGCACCTCCTCAATACATCTGAATGTACACCACATTTCTTTCTGTTTGTGACAGCCCATGTGTTCTCTAAGAAAAGGGACCTTCTCTGTTCTGAGCCTTCTCACCAGCATCTTCTTTAATGTGCACGCTCCTGCCAATAGTCTTTTCTTGGAACTTTAGGATATGTGTGGGATATACCTCAAAACCTCCAGCCTCTCCTCCCCCACTAGCTCCAAAGCCACTTGAATATTCTTTGGCATTTATTTCATTAGTATCTAATCTAAACCTTCCATGTGATATAACAAAACACCATAGACTGATGTCTGACTCATGGTGTACTATCTCTTGATACTGGAAAGCTCAAGATCATTATAGAGATTGATTCATGTTTCTAGGACACTGTTCCTGCCTTGCAGAGGGTCACCTTCTTGCTGTGCCTTCCTGTGTTCCCTTCTCTCCCCTACTTTCTCTCCTCCCCCCTCCTTATAAAGCCAAGTCTATCAAATTAAAGCCCCACCCTTATTACCTCATTAAGTCTTAATTACTTCCTAAAGACCTGATTTCCAAATAGTGTCATCCTGGGGATTGGGACTCCCTCACATGAACTTATGAGGTGACAATTCAGTCTACAATGCTCGGTTTGGCTCTCCTTTGGGAAAGTCTTTTAAATTGCCTTCATCACACACTGCCTAAAAAGAAGCCTTCGTTTCTCTTGGCAGTTCTCAGTCTTGAATATTATTTTATTTACCCCCCATGAAACAATGACCAAAGGAACAATAGTATTTAGAGGGAAAATGTTATCGCAAGAGACACCTATATTTTTCATGCAATTAGTTCCCCACAAAAATGAACTCAAGGCAAACTTGTATTCTATAGTTAAAGAAGAAGGTATAAATAATGCATGCTTGCACTTTACCCACACTGTGCCTTCCCTACAATGGCATACCTGAAAAACAATTTAGTTTATCTGTTGTAAATGTTGGTTCCATATCTCATTCTCATGTTGTTGGTGCTTTCATTCCAAGGGGAAGGAGTTATGTTCAATTAAATGCATTCAGTTTTGCAGTTCAAAACATTTTTTTTTGTTTTCAATTGAATTTCTACAGGCTTTGTTTTATGTGCTACTGGTTTGTTTAGTACATTTACGCAAATATCAAACCTTGTAGAAGCATGACCTCCTAGACAGCGCAGGCACTGCTGGGCTGTCAGTACTCTCAACTCCTCCACACCTACCTCTTGGAAAGACCCGAGTCAGCAAACAAAATATTCTTTCTACCATTTTCAACACTTTGATTTCATGGTGTCTTTAATGGGGTGGGCTGCAAAATAGAAAATTAAGCAAATCTTTTTTAAACCACCAACTTCTGTTGATTTCTGAACAACAAAGACAACAACAACAACAACAAACCCAAAACTCTGTATCCTAGTTACACTGCTACACTGCTTCCATCAGTGCAGGCCTCAGATTTGCCATCCAGATCCGGAAAGAGTTCAAGCAAGAGACCTGGGAAGCCCAGGTTGTATACTGCAGAAACATTTTTTCCACAAAATTTTGTGAAATTAATAAATGTTAATGTTGTGTTAGTTGGGGAAGCTATCTAAGAGCCCCTTTTCACACTCAGTCACTCATTGAAAAGAAGATGCAACATGCTTTCAAAGAATAAAGCATGAAATAAAAAAAATCACTCAGATATTACCTACTGCTCCTAAGAAATGATTGTTTAAATACTATTCCTAATCAACTATGTTTCAAACAACTTCACAGAAGGAATTTGTAGACATTTTAGAAAAACAAACGAGCCTATTCTGTGCCTCTTTGGAGACTGGCAAGGCCACTGAACTCACCAAGATGCTCAAAGAGCCACACTAGAAACTCCTGCATGAGATATTACCAGGGACGCTGCCTGCTATGGAGGATACCCTCCAATCACATCTGATTCATTTAGATTCTGTCCACCTTACTGGTGGATAAAAATGAATGGGGGAAAGTGAGGGCAGACACACTGTAGGACAACTTGAAGGGGACAGCTGAAAGTCTAGAAAGGGATGTGGTGAAGGCTGTGGCCTGGCATTTGGGAACATGGGACACATCTCATGGAACAGTAAGACAGGAAACCACACAGCACTGGCACAGCGGACAGTGCCACAATCCTTGTGATAGATTTCTCATTGCAACTGCTTTTGAGAATGAACACATTTTTCTGCACGGAAATTCCAAGGCTAGATCTTCAGATCCAGTGAGCTATCTTTTAAGTGCCAAGGAAGCCTTTGTTCTTGCTAAGTTTTAGTTCTACTTGAAAGAAACAAAAGCTCACAAGTAATGTGAATATAAATGCAAACCTTTGAAAATATGGGGTTGGGCGGGCTCAAAGCACTGTAATAATTCCATTTTCTTAATCCAAAAAGGAAAATGACTGTAATTAGGCGGAGATGTTTGCCAAGTTTCAGCCTGAAGGGACTATTTTGGCCAAGATACAAGCCCCTGAGAATAGCTTCTAATGGACGCATCAAATCACACTTAACTATGGCAGAGCAAGTAGCTATTTTGTAATGTAATCAGTCAATAATCATGCCTTGTGTTTGCATTTTAATTAAAATAAATATTACTCCCTTGCTTTTATTGTCTATTACTCTCTTCCCACACATTATTATTATATATGACCATTTGATTAGCACAAAAAGATCAATAAAATATAAAAGCAGATACGAAGTACTAACCTTCATATGGCCCTACTCACAAGATTCCTTTAGACAGACCAGGCTAAAAAGCATAGGAAGCCTCAAGGATGAGACAAGTTTGGATGTATTCAAGTCTATGTCTATTGACTGTGAACCTCAAATTTCACTAGGGATATAGGGAATTTCATTATTGGAGAACTTGGGTATATTTTAATTAATTATGGCTACAAAGCACTAACTGGAACCTTGATGATTTGAGAGAATGAATTTACCTCCCAGTGAGCCTAACCTCTGCTCAGGGAAAAGCTTCTGTTCAGGGAAAATAGAAATGATTATTAAATGAAATTACGCAGTGCATGCACAAACAGCTCCTGTGCTACGGATTTTATCTTCCTTCTGACTGAGACTTCTACACAAATGAGAATCCAGCTTCTGGTCCAAGTCCAGCTTAGATGAAAAGTCTTAGCAGAGAAACTTAGCTAAAATGCCATATTTTGTTGTGCTGGCTAGTTTTATGTCAACTTGACACAAGCTAGAGACTTTTTGGAAAGCCTCAGTTAAGAAAATGTCATCCACAAGACTGTCATGAGGACAAGCCTGTAGTACAATTTCTTGATTGATAGCTGATATGAAAGGATCCATTCACTGGAGGTGGTGCCATCCCTGGGGGTGGTGATTTGAGGTACTATAAGAAAGTGGACTGAGCAAGTCATAAGCAACTTTCTGTGGCCTCTGCATCAGTTCCTGCCTCCATTTTCTTGCCTCGATTTCCTGCTTTGAGTTCCCTCAATGTTGAACTACAAGTCATAAGATGAAATAAACTCTTCTATCCCCAGGTTGCTTTTAGTCCTGGTGTTTTATCACAGTAATAGAAGTAACTGTGAGACATTTGGTATCTGGGGATAATTGGAAAGTGCCATGAACAAGATTATATTCAAAATACATATCATCCTAAGCCTACTAAGACCTACACTGGTTGCAAACAATTCTTCAGGTCATAGTGGAGAGTACAGCCTGAACTGTAGACCCAGTTATAAAGAAGATGAATGTGTCTGAAGGGAATCTATATGGGAGCCAGTGAGACTTTGTGAGACGGAGACCATGAGGGAAGAATAAAAGTTGTATTATGTCAATCCCTAACGCTCTGCCCCTTCGCTTAGAAATAGAGTACATAGCTGAGAAAAGATGAGCCATAAATTATCTGTACTTCTCAAATATTGTTTAAGAAGACTAGAGGACGACTACCTCATCCTCTTCTAGTCTTCTCCTATCTACATAAATACAGAAAGTTCTAGAAAGCATCAAGATAGAAAAAGGAGCTAAGGATGGCTGAAAGGTACAGTGTATCTTACAAATGCTCCCCTAAACAAATGCTTCAGCCAAAAATACCAAGAATGTGAGGGTTAGGATGAGCAAGTGAGAATAATTGTCAAAATACCTTATTTTTATGGAAGTTTACATTGCTAGTGAAATGGATGGAACAAAAACCTCAGTAAAGAGAAACAGTGAAGAAAATCTGGAGCAGTGGGTAAGTAGAGTGAGAATTGGGCAGTGGCTGGCCTTCACGCTGGCACGTGGGTGACTACATGGTTACCTCGGGGACAGACTAGCTTTCTCTTCCTTATTGCTGAGAATCACTAGGCTGAAAGAGATATTATTGTCACAATGAAAGCACTCAACCAAGGGACTTAGAGCCAAGTATGAAGTTCATATCTGTGACCCAGCATTTGGGAATGGGAGACAGGACAGGGATTGACATGAGTTCGAGGCCAATCTAGGCTACATGATGATTTCCAAGGTATCCTGCGCTATGGAGTCAAACAATGTCTCAAAAAACAGAAAGCATGGGAAAAAAACAGATGCAAGATTGTGTTTACTGACAAGGGCCTATTCTAAAAAATTCCAGAAACTGTCATCAAGAAGAGTGAAAGAAGGTAGAATCCCTGTGGACATAGGAATAGGCATTCCCACAAATAAGGAACACTAAAAAGAAGGAAATAGACAAGGTGGAAATGTTCAAAAATGCAAAGAGTTGCAAGGAAATTTAGTATAACAGTACAGTAAGTTAACAGTAAGAATATATATATATGTATATGTATATGTATATGTATATGTATATGTATATGTATATGTATATGTATATATATATGGTATATATGGTATATATAATGAAATATTCTCATCAGGACTGACAGTGATCCCTGAAAGAGCCAAAGACCACCTAATAAAAAACCCTTTGGACAACCCTGATCAACAACTCAAAAAGGGCTTATTAAATTCCAAAAACCAAAGACAATCTTACAGAAATCCCAACATGGTTCGGGAGAAACCCTCTTTCAAGTCATAGGTCAGAGATGTCCAAGAGATTCCCAAAACATTATAGACTACTGATATTACCTCTGGTTGCACCTCAACCCAGAAGTGAAAGTTACCCTATTCCTGAAGACAATTGCACACTTCAGATACAGGGTCCAGTGACCCTTGAGCTAGAATGGACTTGAATGCTTCCTCCCTAGGGATTAGCTATTATTGTATTAAACAGTGCCATGCAAGCTTCCAAAGGAAGGAAGCAAGCAAGGAACAGTCGAGCCCAGCAATGATGCCCATGGACCTCTATGATTACCAGCATGGCATGAAAACCCCAAGTGTACAGTAGTGACCCACATATGTGTTAATAACCAACAGCTCTCAAATTGGACTTATGATCTTCTCAAAAAGAGAGGAACCATGTCTGGTGCTGGAAACCTAGCCAACTATCCTGGGCTAGTAAATGCATATATCTTGCAGGAGAACATACAACCATCAGTTTACCAACCCAGCGTAAGCCCTAACTACATTATAAATATGTGTCCTTATACCCACAGAGAAGTCTACCTTACCCCTCACTAAGAAAACTTCTTTTTTGCAACAGACAGAGACAATTAGAGAAAATGCAACAACCAAAATTCCGTGTTGTGGAACCCAGATTCAAAGAAAGCATCTACAACACAACTGCACATAAGGCTTTGGATCATGACTATCATGCGTAAAAAGACTTTGAGAGCCAGGGGAACAGAGAATTTGCTGTGATGTTAAGTCAGGAACTAGCTATACACATGAGGTCTAACCATGCTTCAACATGATATGAACAGGGATGCTACCAGTAGGCATGCTAATATGAGAGGAGGAAAGCTCGTAAGGCCTCAATACTAGACAACTACAGGTAAGGAAGACCTGATGAGTGTGGGGAAAATAGTCGTCCTCCAGGAACAGCACACCAGAGTTGGTTATCCAACACCAAATGGTCAGTCCTGAAAACATGTATGTAACATTATATGGTCTGCTGTTACACACACATGCTCTCAACATACACACACACAAATAAATAAATAAATAAATAATAGATGGGAGAGTTTGGAGGGAAGAAACAAGGGGAGAGTGAAGTGATGTAATAATAATCTCAAAAAATGAAAATGTCCCATTTTAGAAGAAAATGACCACACTACTAATGTTCATCATTTCTATTTATTTACCAAGAACTTGTCAGTTGCAAAGGACTACTTACATTCAGCAGTTCCATGAAGCAGACACAGTAGTAGTGTTACATCAGGCTATCTGCTCTGAAAAAGGGGACACTATGCTTCTTCACGAGGAGGCAGTTTACTGTGCCAAAATGAAGGCTCAACAGAATGCCTTCCAAAGGCCAGTCATAACAGAGTGGACTGCAGCTCTCAGCTTCTTGTGCTCAGTACCTGGTGATATATATTTTGACTGAATCTTTTAAACCACTGGAACGTAGTATGAAAACTAGATGGAACTGGAAGGGAGTGGAAGGAATAAGGTTGCAGAAGAGACGGGGTGAGTCTGCTTAGGTGTTTGTGTGTCTTCGAAAAACACTATCCACTCTCTCTCCCACTCCCTTGATCTCATTTCTCCCCAATTCTCAGCTAACCATAATGTTACCAGATTCTTCTGCCAGATTCTTCAGTCATGATGCTATACTTCCTCCCAGGCCCCAAAGCAATGGGGTCAGGCTACAACAGACTGTAACCCCCAAAACATTGGACTAAAAGCCTCTTGCTTCCTGCTAGGTTGACTTTCTGAGGTAGCCACACTTACAGAAAACTAACTGGCACTGTGCCGAACCAAGAATCTTAAGAAGTGCTGGTCACTGTATTTGGAGGAATCTAGTCACCGCAAGGAATAAAGAGCCTCTTTGTTCACGTGGCATCACGTGCTTCCTGTTTCAGACTGTTGAACTCAATTTCTTGCCAATGAAGGTGGTTTAAACAGGGAAACCAGTGAAACAAGAGGGAGTGTGGTATCTGGCTAGAAAACAATATGCTATCAGGCCCCCAAAGAGAAACATATAAGGCAGAATCACTAACCCAGTGCATGCCTAGAAATCTCCTTCCAGGGTTACGAGAATCATATAAGTAGTCTTGATAGGCTAAGGGCAGAACTCAGTGGTAGTGCACTTGCCTAGTCTGCATGAGGCAAGCAGAAAAACTAAGACAGAAAATTGAGTGCGGTGATGGATGCACAATTCCAAAATTATGTTTTAAAAACCACACTGGTACGCAGGGTGCAGAACACCATAGGTCAAAATCTTTATCATTCATGCAGACCAGCAATGCCCTTCTCTGGCCTCCTCATGAATATGCCCATGTACATACTGCCATAGACACATATGCATGCAGCACACACTCACACACATGTACACACACATATCACATACATGCACATATATAGAAGTACACACACACGTGCATGCATCACAGACATCACACTATCACACACATCATAACATACACACAAATATGGCATGCACACCACATACACAAACATGAATGCAGTACACACAAAAAAATCCATGTCTCTCACACAAATATGTATGCATCACATATGTGCTCACATATGCTACACGCCACAAAGAATACAGACTAAATGGAACGAATATCAGTTTACAGTGGGATTCTATCTCTTCAATCCTGATAAACTCATGGAAAATTAAAAGCAGTAAATGTCAAAGATATGTTTAATCCCTCTAGCCCTTTGAACACCTTTGCTAAGTAGTACAACATACTACAGGGTGTTGGTTGTTTTATCCATGATTGTGTGGCTGGCTGGGACCTGCACTGTGCACTAAGAATCAGCATAAGAAGAGGATTTTATTGTATATTGCTAACCTGGAGAAAATATCAAAGCTTAAAGCTTAGCATTTGCTGATTATGTATTGCTTTTGCAGCATTGTAATTTTTTTTTAAAGTTGAGGTTGGTATGTACCTAAAAAATATAATAAGTAAAAGTTGTTAATATGCAAATATTAGAAAGATCATCTGTACACTTTGGTGGTGAGTGCCTGTGTCCACGGTGATTCAGTCCTCTTTATTGTAGACCCTTGATACCTCCTTGGAGGTTATGTGTGGCCATGTGACTAAGTTCTGCCAAATGAGACAGACAGAAGCACACGTGATGAGGAGGGGTCTCATCAGGGCAGCAGTATGTTGCTAATTTGACCTCCTTCCTCTGTCCTGCCAGGTGGAGGTAGCAGCTGGAATCTGAGGCCTCCATGAATGTCAAGCTGGCCTGTTAATAAAGTATTAAATAAAACTTTCTACAAAACTGAAAGTAAACTCACTTGCACAAATGTATATCAAACTCCCAAAACACACTGACAAAGACAAGGGCATACGTGCCATAGTCAAGAAATTCTTCAGTCAGAGATTTAAGAGTGAGTTACCTTCTTGAAATTTATATATTCCATCGCAATAACAAGTTAATATGAAAGAAAACATAATCTACTTAGAAAAACAGCGAAAACTACATGTTGTTTTTAAAAATTAGAGAAAGAAGAAAAGAAAGAGAGAGAAAGACAAAGAGAGAGAGAAAGCAGAGAGAGAGAGAGAGAGAGAGAGAGAGAGAGAGAGAGAGAGAGAGAGGAGCCAGTGAGGTGGCCCAGTGGGTTAAGGCCCTTGCCACCAGTAGGAGGCAAGACTTAACTTCTGCAAGTTTTCCTCTGACCTCCAGACACTCATCATGGCATATTCACACCCTTCTACCCCAACACTTACACACACACACACACACACACACACACACACACATACACACACACAATCATATTGATCATTTACTGCCCTTTGACCTGATCCAAAGTGTCATCACTGCTGTGTGTCTCCAAGGGATTATGGTGAGTCCTGCTTGGGAGCGGAAAAGGAATGAGCAATTCATTGTTATAGGTAAAATAAAACTATCATGAGGTCCTGGTGTGGGTCCCCTGTTCCGGAGGGTGTCCCAGGATGATCTTCAGCCTGGCCTGGTGCAGGAGGTCTGGGCCAAGGGGGCAGAGTGCAAGCAGGGAGGGGAGATTTCCTGCCTCCGCTGCTGCCTCTGCTCGAGTCTCCACTGTGACCACCCAGTCACTCCCAGGCGCTGCACATGTCTCTCTGCGCTGAGCCACCCGGTCTGGACAGATACGAAGCTGGCTAGCTGGCAAGGAGGCAGCTTGGTGTCTCAGGCAGATTCCAGGAGAGCAGATCTCTTCCCCAAGTGTTACAGCACTTGTGACAGAAACTCTGGGACACCAGGATGATTCTCGCACACTTTTTACTTCTCCTCAATAGAGCCCTTATATACAGTTTCAGCATGGGTAAGGGTCTGGCAGCAGATAATGCCTATTGGCTTGGTCTGAGAGCTTGGAGATACCTCATCTACATGTGGAAGAGCCTGAGGCACTGTTCCTCGTGACTGATGGCCATAGACCTCTCTGTGGGAGGGGCTGTGGAGGGCTGAAGCTAAATGAAAAAACGAGGACCCCGGAGCAGAGCCGAACACCTGCCCTCTGATAAGGGTCCCAGTTCAAGGCCTATGCTCGACCAGGCACCCAGCTGCTTCTCACAGCCCACCACCCCTTAAGATCTATTGTCTTTGTTGACAGTCTTGCAAACAACATTTTTGCTAATTACATCTTGAAGGAAATGAGAGTAGAAAGGGGAATGGGGAAGGGGAGAGGAGACGATCTAAGCCTCATGATAGACTGGCAAGAATTAGTGCACTTTCTAATAACTGAGCCCAGAAATTGTTCACAACAAAACTTGTCAAATTATCGTATTGTAATTCCACTTTTACTGAGAAATTAAAATTCAGTTAACAGTCTGGATTTCTGCTTTTTCAAAATAAAGACGTACTCCATCTATGGCATGTTGGACTGACTTAAATGTGTGGTTTGACTTGTTAACTGGATTAATCAACTATCACAATTTCCCCTACACGTTGGTCAGCTAATTTGGTTGTCTGACTAAGGGAAATGTGTCCTTAAAGACTGTATTATATGTGACATCACTCTGTTGACTTCCAAATTACAGACCACAGATTTGATCTGTAATCCCTACCCTGCTTAGAAATGAATGAGTGGGTAAGTATTCTTAAGTCTCAGGATAGAAGGCTGGGGACCAAATTTCCTTGCTCCTCAGCAAGTCACAGTTACTGTACCATACTCATAAATGCTCCCCCACATTCACTTTCAGATGTGTGACCTGTAGTAATTATGCACATAAGGGCAAGTTACCACATGAAAGAAGCCAATTGGCAGAGAAGATTGGAACACCTATCCTCACTGAACCTCTAACCTTCATCCTAGCTCTGGCACAATCTGTTTTGGAAGTGCTTTCTGTCCTCTTAATAAAGATTCTCTGAATCTGCTACCATCTGTGAACCTCTGTTTACCTGTTTGTTTGTTTGTTTGTTTTGCTTGTTTTTGTTTTTTCTTTTTTTTTTTGGCCTCAGGATACAAGAACTAGAAAATTCCTGTGAGTGCCCACCAGACTCCAACATCCACCAGTAACAGCTGTGAAGTCACCAGCTAGGAGTTAAGACTTATGTTTTTAATCTCTTGCAACTTTCTCCTTATTAAGGGGCTCCTGGGAGGAGTCCAGAATGTTTTCCTTCCCTTTCTTCCTTAATGAGTGTTCCCCTCTGAACAGCTAGTGTGTTTCTTCCTCCCCTCTTTCACTTTCCTTGAGGCATGTGGAGACAGCTGGGCCAGGTACACGGAGGTGATTAGCAGGTGCACACAGTGGAGAAGCAAGGGGGATGGTGGGGACCTGATGGTATTGAGTTACTTCCATTCTCTCTCCTCCACTGTGCCCCATGGCTTATTGCACCATAGGTTAGATGGATCAGGAGTGTACCCTCTCCCTACCATGTAGCAATAGTAGTGTGGCCCAGGCTGAATCCACAAAATGCCTGGAGTTACAGATGCCACCACAGTAACTACTGGATTGCTCCAAATGAAACCTCACTATCTCTGGTAATTGCCTTCATTTGGGGAATGTTCTACCCTGAGAAGTTTTGTTGTTCTGGAATCCAGGGTAACTACACGTTTAAGAAAGTTACTCATCTCTAAGTTTTAACACACCTGCAAGGGTAAGCAGGCAGGTAACACAAAGGGAAAAGTACAGATACCAGATGAATCCAGCACCCAGACTCATCACACCATTGCACTGCCCCAAAGGAAAATGAGATGCTTTCAAATAGAACAGTGTCTACATGTCTATCACAAAAGGAATGACGTCTCTGACAAACTGGTTAGTTGAAACTTCTTGGTGACAACAAAATAGAAATGTCTCAAGGATTCCTATCATGCTTGCCTGTGTTTCAAACACAGAAACCGACATTTTCAGTGGAATGTAGATATTTTTTCTAAAAAATGCTCGCTAAATGTATTTCTCCCTTAAAGAAAAATAAGACCAAAAAAAAAATCATAAAATCATGAAGTAAAGGAGACATTAAAAATTGTTAGCATGAATTATGACTTTGGTTAAAAAAAAGTTTAAGAATAAAAAGGAATGCTTTCAGATCAGAGAGGAGTTTTAAGTGTGAATGTTGTCGGGATATGAAGGATTACCGCAAAATTTAAATGTGAAAAGCACCAAACCCCTTAAGCATATCACACAGGGAGATGCAAAAGAAACTGTTTTGGACTGCGTGTTTTGAATAATTATCACTGGGTTCAAACACATTTTTATTAATCAAAATAGGAATCATTATAATTTCCCAACAAGTAATAAGTAAGTTTATTTCTAGCATAAAAATGCATTATTTTTCCATTCAACAAATTCTTGAAATGTATCTTCTGGATCCTTCAGGTTATGGATGTATTTTCCCTGCAGAACGTTGTCAAAATATAAAGACACAGTAGTTAAGGTTGGTGAGGAGTCAGGTAAATATGGTATAGGAGAGGCAAGGCTTTGGAGCCCAGGAAGCTAACCTTTGAAGCACTGCTTATGGGATATACCATTGATGTGAAGTGGATCCTGTTGACCAATGCTGAGAGCAGGCATCACAGCTTCTGATGCATCTTATTGACTTGCTGAGCCCACTTCTCAGATACAATGGCTTCAAGGGGATTCAGAAAGCTGTAGTGGAACATACTGGCAGGAGACCATCACACAGTATAGATTTGGTTAAGAAGTCCTTTGGAGCTTCCCACTTAACTGAGCCAGTCAATTGCTGTTGTCCTATATAATCCACTTCCATCCTATGTCACAATCCAATCAAGAAAGGGTTTGGTTTGCTGTTACCCAGAACAAGGGAAGATTATAGCACAAGATGACGATTTTTTTTTTATTTTATTTTTAGTCAGTCGATGAAATTTCTACCCACAGAACTCTCTTGCCTTTCTAAATTACTTCAAATGCTACGGAGTCATGATGAGTACTTTGGCAACTTTTCCTGTATTTGGGATAAGATGTGTTTTGACGATTGCTCTCAGCTGGTCGCTGTCAGTTTCTGATGGCCACCACTATGCCCCTCATCTTCAAGGTTCTCATCTGCTTTGTAAGAGTTTCTGACCCATCATCTCACTGGATGCTCATTTACAGCCTAATGCATTGCTGATCTCAAGAGTTCTCTCTACTGCTTCACAATCGTTTTGAGTTCAAATAAGAAAATGCCTCAAATTTGTTTTTTTTGCCTAACATCATTTCCGTAGTATAAAATGAAAACAAAATAAGCGACAGGTAATATCATTAGCAAAAAATAAAGTGAGACACTTACTTTAATATGATCTATAACATAACCATATTTAAGGCATTCTTGTCAGAACAATCAAAGACCGGCTCAGTCTCGTTAATGAAATAAAAAAAGGAGAAAGGCAGAGAACCTTTGGGGCTGCCTGGCAAGAATCTGACATGGGCCAAGGATAAGGAAATGGGCTGCTTGGCAGGAATATGACATTGGCCAAGGACAAGGAAGTAGGCTTCAGGCAGAAATCTGACATTAGGCTAGAACAAAGAAGTTTATCCATGCAGGAATCTAAATATTAGGCTAGAACAAAGAAGTAATTTCAGACAGGAATCTAAATTTTAGGCTAGAACAAGGAAATAGGCTTCAGACATGAAAATGACCTTGGGCTAGGACAGGGAAGTAGGCTCAGATATTTTGCTCATCTTGATAAGTAGAAACAGTGATCACGGGAGTGTTCACAGAATTTTGTTTATTGTTTTGCTTGTTCTTTGACTATTTGTGTTTAATGTCTTGCTTATTTCTTGACTATTTGCATCTATTGTGTTGCTACTCCTTCAACCTAGAACTGACCTGAATACTTGCATGTGATTAAAATGATATAAAAGCAAAAAGGAGGAGAGGGGATGGGATGGAGGGGTTCTAGGGAGGGGAAATGGGGAAAGGGAATGACATCTGAAATGTAAATAAATAAAATATCCAATTTTTTAAAAATGGAAAAAAGAGTGAATTCCAATATCAAAAAGCAAACTTCATCAATGCAAATGCTACAGTTACTTATGTACCGATTTATTAGAGGGTCTGAGTAGGTAAAATCAATGACAAGATGTAAAGATGGCACATATGTGATTAAATTTACTAAAATTAACATATTTTTCTTAGCATTGTATATTTCTACAAACTTATTTCATCAGTCATTCTGTCCCAGACATTATAGAAGAGCTGCAGAAGGAGACAATGGGACTAACTTCTAGATTTGGCTTTTGGGTTTCTTAAAAACAGAGACAATACAAATGACCCATAAGAAATGATTACAGATACAAGAACAAACCCAGTTGATAAACTCACTGCTGGGGGTAATGTGTTTCCTGGACAGATGAAACCTGAGAAAACTCAAGCTAAAAAAAGGAGGCTTCTCAAGGGACAGTGTTTTCCACAGCTATGGAAAACTAAGGCACAGGAAGTTAACTTACCTCAGTGATTTCCAAGAAGGCCTGTGCTCTCTCTATCTGCAAGAAGAAGAAGAGAAAAATAAAAGGTCACATTTGCCAGAAGAATTGGGGGAATTCAGATCCAATGATGGCTGATATCAAAGATTAGTGATGCCCACGTTTTCCTGATAAAAGGCCAACTTAAAAAATTCCATTGAACTGTCTCAGGTTAACTCTAGATG
This sequence comes from Grammomys surdaster, assembly GCF_004785775.1. NCBI lineage: Eukaryota > Metazoa > Chordata > Mammalia > Rodentia > Muridae > Grammomys > Grammomys surdaster. The sequence continues at coordinate 1,588,374 of NW_021621002.1, forward strand.
TGACAGGTGAAAATATTGATGTTTTTAAATATTGGGACTTCACTCTTTGGCTTGATCAACAGCCCAGGACACATTATTAAATAAACTCAAGTAGCAACTAGTATTGAAGGGAGTGCCCAAAAGCCAAAGGAGTTATTATTGTTAGCCACAGTCTTGAGAATTGCCCCATACATGGCCCAATGACAAGACTAAACATTGGAAGTCCTTATTCAAACCCAAAAGTTAAGAGACATCCTTGGACTCATAGTTTACTTATCAGCTAGATTCTGTAGCATGTGACAACCTAGGACTAGTGTAACCATGACACTGCAGAAGAAACTAATCCGTTACCACTCCTTAATCTAGTACCAAGAATAGACACAGTCTAAAAAAATATTGGAAATTAGATTTTGCCTATTCTTCTTTGTCAAAAGATTAAATATCTTCTGATGTTTTGTGACCCCTTCTGAAGGTGGACAGAAATCTATCCCACCCAGACTAATAAAGAAAAAACAAACTAGAATGTGATTCTCTAGAATAAGTCTTTTACTGTCTATATTAGTTAGGGTTCACTAGAGAAAAAAAAGACAACTGAGAAATTCAAGTATATCTGAAGTTCTTAAATCAGTTTTAAACTGGTAACAGCAGCAGAATGACACCTGAGAGCTGAGAACTGAGAACCTGGTGGTAACCTGGTCTGTAAGGCTGGATACTTTAGCAGTCAGGGGAGTTCCGCAACAGGTGGCCCTTACTAGGGCTCTCATCTGGTAGTTGCTCAGTCCAAAGCTTGGTGAGCCAACAGTCTCAATTTTGTACCAGAAGCCTAGAAGGTTCCTGAAGAGTCCTGGTTCCCTTGTCCATGATGAAAGACCATAAATGCAGGTTCTGATTTCAGTGAAGGGATGGGCAGCAACAAAGTGTAAATTATGTCAGTGGCAAGATAGACAGTTTAGCCAGCCAGAGACAAGATGATCTTCCTTCTGCCAAGCCCCTTTTATTTTCATTTTATTCATTTCATTTCTGGTAGCTAGTGCTACTACCGGAAGGTGCTGCCTACAGTCAAGGTGGGTGTACTTCACATCAACCAATCAGGAACCTCCTCTGGTAAGGCTTTCTACTCCAGTGGTTCTAATCTGTGTCAAGCTGACATTTGAATCAGCCATAAGAATGTCTGAGTCTACTTGACCTCAAGAGCATTTTAAAGACAGAGTCGCTCACACCTGTGAACCTTAACTATCTACTCAAACAGGAGAAAGAAATGCCTTTTAGGTACAAATACACAGGGAATTTCATAAAATGTGGAAAATGCTGCACACTCAGACATGAGACCAGAGCTGACCCAGAACAAGACAAACACATGGGTGGGAATCCTACAACTTTCAGTGGAAGCTAGAGACACAAAGGAAATGCTGGAACTGAACCAAGATAAGACACCCAGACACAATGAGGCACCCAAAAGATGTGGGAGACTGTCACTGTGGGGTGCAGGCCAGAGCTGACTTAGATGTGAAAGACCACAACAGATGAAGTGAAGGTGGAAACAAGCCAGGGCTTCCTGACCCTTGGAGAGTTCAGAGAAACTCTGAATACAAGTCCCACAGGGGAAAAAATATTTTTTTATTCTAGTATGATTTAAGGTAACTTAATCTTCTCATGTGTATTGTGAATATCTCCACTGAAAGAAGAAAAGTAAATTGATTTGGGAAGAAGGAAGGAAGCAAGGAAGGAAGGAAGGACAAGCAACCTGAACCAACAAACTTGTTGAAGATGCTCAAGCCTTTGTGAAGAAACAACACACACACACACATATACACACACACATACACACACACACATACACACACACATACACACACATATACACACATAGACATATACACACATACACATACATATACACATACACACACATACATACACCACACACACGCATACACACACATACACACACATGCACATACACACACGTACACACATACACACACATACACACACATACACATATACACACACACATACACACATACACACACACATATATGCATATACACACACATACACATATACACACACATACACACAAATACACACACATGCATACACATGCACACACACACATACACACATACATGCAAAGGCAACATGTCTCCTCTAAAAATTACTCTTACAATGATGGTCCTCCATGAGAAGGACGTGGATTAACTTCCAGACACAGAATTCAAACTAACGGTAACAAATTCAAACAACTCAAAGAAAACATGACTCCAAGAAAATCGAGACAGGGATGAATGAAATGAAGAATGGAGTTAAGGATATGGCAATAGATCCAGTAGAGAGTTAAAAAAAAAAAAAGCAAAAGAGCAGCCGAAATAAAATGATTCTGGAAATGAAAACTTCAATGAACAAGACTAGAATCAGAGCGGGAAGCCTCAGCAACAGAATGCAGCATGTACGTGGACAACAGATTGCCAGGGCATGAGATAAGGTGAGGACCTGGATTCCCCAGGAAAGGTCAGTGAGGAACCATCTTTACTGCCTCCAAGAACCATACCTCATCACCAAAGCTAGACATTACCTTGGAGTAAAAGGATGAAGGATAAGCATTCCAGGTAAATGGATCTAAAGAAGTAGGCATAGCTGTTATGATCTCTGATAAAATAGTTTAACTCAAAACTAGATACAAATTCGATTTAGTTCTACATAAACTAATGTTTGAAAATTAACATAGTATTCACTCAGATTACATTGCAAGTTACAAATGGTGAAAGTTTCATACCGATTATTTTTTTCTGTGTTAATTATATCAGTTTCTTTTCCCATCGTTGTGATAAGATATTCTGATCAAAGCAACTTACAATGGAAGTCATTTATTTTAGCTCACGATTCCAGGTACAGCCTGTCATTGCAGGAAAGTCAGGCAGCAGACGCTTTGGGACACCTGTCAACTGAGCTGCTGGTCAGAGGGAATGGACAAGAAGTACCAGGGCCATGCCCTGCTGACCCCCTCCTTCGTGCAGGATTCCTGCACTAAGAACTGTTGGCTCATAGTTAAAGTGAGTAGTCTCACAATAATTAATGTAATCAAGACAACCCCTACAGACCTGCCTATAGCCTTGCCCAATCTTTCACTGAAATTCTCTCCCCTAGAAACTCTAGACTGTGTTGACAATGAATCCTATCACATGAATTTACACGATGTGTTTAAAGCTTTTAAGAAGTTACAGTATTCACGTTTTGAAATCCCATATTTTATATGACACTGAATAAAACTCTTCAGCATCATCTTTTTAAAACCTTGTCAAAAGAAAAATTTTAAAGGTCACTTTAATAATCAGCAAGGGAACAATGCAACGAGAGGATTTTAGCAGTCTAAATATAAACACACAAAGCACAGGTGCACCCAGCTTCGCACAATAAATATCACTGAAGTAAGAGCACAGATGAATTCTAACACAGTGATAGAAAGTGACTTCAATACTCAGTCTCAACAATGTACAGCTAATTCGGACAAAAAGGCAAAACAAAACAGAGAATCATTGACTCTAAAGACAGCATTATTAATCAAATGAACCCATAGACATCTATAGAACATTCCATGTCAACACTAAAGTTAACAGATAAATTAACTCCTGGAGAACTTGCTCTTTCTCTGAAGTTGATCATAGACAAAGACATAAAACAAGTCTCAGCAAATGTTAGACAACTGAAATAACATCCTATATCATATCTGAACCACAACGGAATAAAGCTAGAGAAAAATTTCCTAGAATTGAATTAAGATGAAGTATATGAAAATCTTTAGGACACTATGTAGACACTCCTAAAAGTAAAATTTATAACGTTAATGAATAATATGTGTGTGTGTGTGTGTGTGTGTGTGTGTGTGAAAGAGAGAGACAGAGAGACAGAGAGACAGAGAGACAGAGAGACAGAGACAGAAAGAGACAGAGAGAGAGAACTCAAATAAATAAGTGTTCTACTTTAATGCCTTGAGAAGAAAAAAATAACAAGAAAAACCAACCCCCAAAACAGTTGACTATGTTATTAATTTAAAATATCAGTGTCAGTTATATGATATCTCCATGAGTTATTATTGGTCAAAGAGGCCCCAGAAGCACCCAAAACAACACAGGCTATGGTGATCTCTCTTACATACTGTTCTGGTGAGCTTTAACTGTCACCTTGATGCAACAGAATTAATTTACTTAGACTAACTTGGTCTGTGAGCATATCTGTCAGGGCTTATCTTCATTGTTCACTTATGTAGGAGGTCCTAGCCCATTGTGGGTAGTATCAATATCTTATCTAGTGGTCCCATACTGTATAATATAACTATCTGTGCATAAACCTGTCTCCCAAGCCAACAAGTAAGAACTTCCGTGGTTCCTGCTGTGATTCTGTGGTTGTGAGTGAATTCCTTACGCTTATGGAGCCGCACACAGGCTCAACCTCAGGCTCCTGCCGTTGTTTCCCTCAATAGTGAATTCTGACATGGAATTGTAAACAAAATAAACCATTTCTCTCCCAAACTTGCTTTGGTTCAGCATCTCCTAGGAAATAAAAACTTTGAACTAAATGCCTTGTGAAACAAAAATTTCAGCCAGTTTCCACTACAGTCCAAATCATTTTCTCCCCATTAGCACAGAGGTTATACAAGACTGACCGTTAGCTTTCAGTTACCTGAAAACCTTTCTGAGATCATATTTCTTGGAGTGAGGGTAGCTATGATAAGAGAGTAAAACAGGAAGTGAATAGAATAGCAGGACTAGAAACCAGTCAGCAGAAGAGAAGTCTTGAACCTCTCTCACCACCACACACATACCAAAAGCTGGCATGCAATAAAAATAGTCTGGCCCAAAGAATCTATGTGGATTAGGGGCACTGGTGGGCTTTGAGCCTTTCTTCCAGTCCTGAACACTTGTGCATTTGTAAGTGTTTTCCTCCCAAATAGTCCTTTTCTGCCACTAACCATATGTACAGACATCCATGCGGCTCTGGCCCAGATCTAGCTCTTTGAGTCAGTTCTCCCAACATCTACTACATCTATGGAGCTTGTGGAAGAGCCAGTCCTGACAAACTAGATGTCATTCCTGAATAAGGCCAGTCTTAGGCCTGACAGATAGCCCCAGTATGGAGCCTCTGTAGCTGCAGCCTGCTCTGCTTGCCCTGCTGAGAGACTGAAAACTTAAGGCAGTGGTGCAGCCTGCAGGCTATGGGCACAAAGATGGGGAGGTTTGTGTCAGCCTTGAGATCTTTTTTTTTCTTTCTTTCTTTAATTTTTTATTGGATGTTTTATTTACATTTCATATGTTGTCCCCTTACCCCATCCCCCACCCACCCAGGAACCCCCTATCCCCTCACCCCTCCTCCTTCTTTTCTGTGGTTGTAACCTCTAGGAACCTCCTTAGCCACAAGATCACCCTGACTCTTAGCAGCAGGATTTCCCAGACGAGTAACAGCAGTTGTCTAGTATTTTACGATATGTCAGAAATCAGAAACCTTAAACCAAATCGACAACTTATTGCAACAAATGTCTGCACATGAAGCTGTTTAGGCAAAAAGATATACTATATTACACGTTGCATTCTCTAATGCCAATATTCTGAACAAGTATGTGATGGGGAGGTGGGAAGGGTGGAAGAACAAACGCACTGGGTACTTGTTGGAGAGAGTCAGAACTAAAGACTCGATGAGAGTGACAGGTGCAAGAGAAGACTGTAGTCAATGGAGGAACATGTCCTTGCCATGTAGGGCTGGCAGCGTGGTATATACCAGACAGGAGCAGACTCAGTCCCCTAACATGCTGCCCAGCTGCATGATCATTCTGGCTCTGAGCAATGACAGGATGTCTGAGATGAAGAATGGTTCATTTTCAGGAATGGACCTCCTTGGAGGACCTCCATGGTCCATACTGCTCCTGCAGGCCATGCTGGCATCCATGATACTTGCTGCTGCCCCAGGCCATGTTGAAGCCCAAGGTTCATGTGGATGTCTATGGTCTAGGCTGCCTCTGATGGTCATGTTGATGTCAGGCCCATCCATAAGAGGTAAGGTAGATGACCATAGTATGTGCCACCTCGAGGCCATGTTAGTGTCTTTGATCTGAGTTGCTCCCAGAGGACATATTGATGTGAATGGCCTGTGCTGTTGCCTAAGGCCATATTGATGTCTTTGGTGGTGCATGTTGCCACCAAGGGCCACAGTTTGGGCCTGTCATCCTGCTGTAGACAGGGGATGTGTTGCTGTCTGTGGCCTGTGTTGCCACCAAAGTCCATAGTCTGTGCTACTCCTTGAATCCATGATGATGTCTGTGGGCTGTGCTACCCTGAAGGCCATGTTGGTGTTAGTGGCCTATGCTGCTGCCAAGGGCCACAAAGGTGTCAATAGTCCATGTTGTTCCTGGGGCCTATATTGCTGCCCCGTGGTCTGAGCTGTCATCAGAGACGATGTTGAGGTCTGAGGTTCCTGCTGTTCACATGTATGTCAATGGTCTGTGCTGCTGCCTGAGCCATGTTGATGTCTGTGGGTTGGACTGCTACAGGGGACCATATTGGTGTTTGTGCCCCATGTTCCAGAGGTCATGTTGTCGACCACGGCCTATATTTCTGTCAAGGGCCATGATGATGTCATGCTAGAATAAAGGGTCACATTGGTGTTCATGGTTCATACTGCTACCAGAGACCATGCTGAGCCCCATGCCATGTGCTGATGCAGGAGGGTATGTGTGATATTCATAGCCATGTGAATGTCTGTGGTCCATGCTGGCACCAGAAAATATGTGAAAGCCCATGATCTGTGGTCCTACTGACTGTAAAGGACAAGGAAGCAATTTTACAGTGGTATTAATGACAGCAGACACATAGTTACAAAAGTCATAGAAGGCTTCTGTGATAACACCCACCCCAAGCAACAGCCTAGAGAGGAGACCATCAAAAATAACTATTAAAATTTGTGGTAAGGGTGCTGAGGTGTAGCTCTCTGCAACTGATGACTTCTGGTAGGGTTATGGGTGATGAAAGACTCAGTTTTCTAATGGGGTTGGCCACTGGGAGTTTGACCATGCTCCAATAAGTATGTGGACAATAAAAAATGAACATCTTTTATTGGGGGAGTGAAGAGGTCATAAAGGTGGTGGGGGCAGGCTTGGGAGGACAAGAAAAACAGTATGATAGGGTGCACTATATAAAATTACTCATCAATAAAGATATTAAATATTTCAAAAATAAGACAGATACAAGGTAACATTTCAAAGAACACGAAATCTAAAGTAGACAGGTGGAATAGGTTTGTGAAACCTGTCTCACTATTCAGAGTTCTATTGAATTATTTACCACAGTTAATAATAACTATGCTAATATTTCTTGTTTTAAAATTGTTGAAAGTTTCAAATGTCTTATAAAAGAATGATTCATGATGATGGTGATAAATTACTCCAGTTAACAATTCCATGTTTTATACATATATCAAAACTTTAAGTTGTATCTCATAAACCTATATAATTATTCTTTAATAAAATATTGATACGTATAAAGTAAATGTAAGCAATAGTAAGATTTTTCCCTAGGTCCCTAGTCTATCTAGTCCCTGGTTCCTTGTTACCCAAGTAGTGTGTTGGGTGGGTATGTGTTCCATCTTGTAGAGTGGACCTTAAGTCAAATCAGATATTGGTAGTATACTCTCAAAAGCTTTGTGTCACCATTGTCCTAACATATCTCATAGGCAGGATACAATTGTTGATCAAAGGTTTTGTGACTGGCCTTGTGTTTTCTTTTCCCTTTTGGTAGCGTGCAGGGTAACTTTATGTACCAAAGATGTTAGCACATAAGGATGAATGCTCAACTTCTTCATGTTCAGTAAATTGTGTAGTTGTCTTCAGCAATGCGGACTTGCTGTCAGTTTGTGGAGTGTAATCTATTACCTTGGCAACAGCCTGGGTTGTTTGAGCATTCCCATGGGTGATGGAAAACACATTTTTCAACATTTCCTCAGAATTTTTGTTAATATGTTAATCATATAATTTCTCCAGTTCTTCTCTCTTTAGAAGCTCATTTAGGTGAAAGAAACAATAGGAGATAGACTGTTGTTTATCATTTGGTCTTCTACAGAAAGCCATGTAGCTGAAGGATGGTTGTGTGATTTATTGGAATTTCATATTCCATTGAAGAAAAACTAAGATCCTTCATTGTAAAGATAAAACTCATGTATACATTCTCAATATGCAATTGCAGAGTGCAAGTCAACAATAGAAAAATGTGGTGAATGGCCAAGAATGCCCTTGCATAAAGATCTTTCTAGACTTCCCTCCTTTTGTTTCTTTTCTCTGATTTCCCTTCTTTTTTCTCCCCATCCCTCCCTTTTACACCCCCTCTCACTATTTATTTATGTTTTATACTATTGATTTCTAATAAAAACCATTATATTAATTGAATATGTACCTAATCTTATTCTGAACTTGAAAACAAAGAGAAACCTCAATTTTCTGAACCACTCCATTGGGTTACTATCAAATGGCTATACCAAAGTCAACTTTCTCTTACAGATACTTCTAAAGACATCATTTGGTACTAAACATAGCAAAGATAACGTTTCAATCATGTTCAGCATTTTAACTTGGACCAATTATGCGTAGAAATTTATAGAGTACTTTGATAAACAAATAGTGATTTTCAAGGACTCGTCAGCAGTGAAGTGAACATGAGATCTGTTAGAACAACTCAGCTAAGGCCAACCTTGTCTTAACCAGACCTGCGGAGAATCACTGCAAAAAGAAAGGAGTGATAAAGTGTATGTGATTATAGGGTAAAGGGGGAAAGAGAGGGAGAGAGAGAGAAGGAGAGAGAGAGACAGACAGAGACAGAGAGACAGAGAACATTACAAGAAACAGAGACAGTGTTTGGAAAGAAATGGATCTATGGAACAAGTCCCAAGAAGGGGAAAAAGATAGTGAGCAAACAGTGAGACAGTGTGAACAGTGTAGTCTATGTTCTAAACACTAAATATGGTGGAAACCAACTAATAATTCTGAATACATAAGTGGTTAGTCCTAGTCTGGGAATACCATATATGAGGAAATGAGAGACACACACATCCTAGATATGCCTTCTAGAGAGTCTACGGAGTTACAGACTCTACTGTTGCTATGAAGCAAACCCTCCTAGAAGGAAGCACTCCTCTGAGCACTTGCCAAACTCAGGAACTCACAAGTTGCAGCACCAATAGGCTTAGGCACTGCAGGTTACTTACCACTAAAATTGATGGACCTAGGAGAACATCTAGTTGCCCAAGCTGCATGTGGGTAGTGAATACTCCATTCCTGAATCATCCCTCTGTCTAGGATGGATGTCCCGGTGATGCAGCTCCCTTTGAGTCTCCCATCTTTCTCCCTGTAAGAAAACTTGATAAGCTCAATGGTTCACTAAAATGGACTTTGGCAGAATCATTTCTTTGGTCTGTCCTTGGTGCCTACTTAGAGTGAACAGATGTTTATCTACATCTCCCCAGGGAATGTCGCATAACAAATATGGAAGCAAAATACCACCTGGGCTCTCACAGGAGACCAGCCTAGAAAGGCACAGTTTTCTCTATATCGATCATCATTCATTGGTCAGTGGCCATTGAGAAGTGTTCAAGTGATTTCTCCACACTGGCTGTTCGTGAGTTCTTCTGTCTTATCTCTCTCCACCCCTAATTTAGCCATATGAAGCCTACTACAGGAAGAACCTGGACATCTAGAAACATACCGTTTGCCAGTCTCCAGGGAAAAGCACTGTGTTCACCTATCATTCCATCACTATCCCTGCATCTGGATAGTGACCTCCAACCTCCATTCCCTTTGGCCACACTCATAGACATGCTGTTGGTCTATTTGGGTTACCAAGCTAATTTCAATAGGAAACACGGAAGGTATGGATAAAGCATGCTTCTGAGTGACTCTGTGAATGTGTTTCCACAGGCAATTAGATCACAGGGGCTCTTATCTAACGAAAGGGTGGATTTCTTGATGGATTCACACTGAGGTAATGAAGGGTAAGGGGTGAGACATTACAGCAGGTAGTAGCCGTGTCCTTCGGGCTCTGTCTAGCCTTGAATTCCTTTCTTTCTCTACTTTCTGGCCACCATGATAGAACTTCTCTCCTCTACTCTGGTTTCCCCATTATAACAGGATGACATCTATGAAACTGTGATCCAAGGAATTTCTTCCTATATCATTGTCTCTGTAAGACACCTAGAGGAGAAAAGCAGCTGCTACACATGGAGTTTAAGCTTCAGCTTACAGTTCTTGCTGTAACCAATTTTCTGGCTTTGGCTTGTATATTTAAGTTACCCCTGAGTCTCTAGCACAAGTCCTAAGATTCAAGATGTCAGTACAATCTGCTGCAAACAGAATGATGAACATGTGCTTTAGACAGAATTTTCCGTACCTTTGAACCATGACCTCAAACCAATCTTATACCCCACCCCCAGCATCTTGCCCAGAACAGTCAATACCCAGGTCCTACAGATCAGTGTAAGAATAGTGATGTCTACCAGACTTTTATGTCAATTTCCCAGAAAACTCTGATGTCATAGGAATTTTCTCATTTAACTCATGATACGTTGGAATGAAAATCATTACTATTTTCTACATAAGAATCAAGGCTCAGACAAATGCAATGACGGATCCATCTCTCTTTCTCTCCCTGTTCTCCTCCTTCCTTCTCCCTCCTCACTCTCTCTCTCCCCTGACCCTCCTTCCCCCCATCTCTCTCTCTCTCTCTTCAATGTCGGGATTTATGTTTAGGTATTTTATTATCCATAAATAACTCTTCATGGTTAGAGAGAAAGCCTTCAGTGGTAACATGGACCAGAAAGGGCTCCATATGAGGGAGGGAGGTTGCTTGCTGTATACTCTGCCCGGGACTAAAGCTACCATATTATTTTTAAATATGTGAAAAGACAATGAAATAAATTACTCTGTCTCAGATACCATAGCACCCTTGGTAAAACCTGATTCCCAAAAACCTGACTTCATGAGAGGGGAGAAGAGAGGTAAACAGCTTCAGGTCAACAGAGACCTAGTATAAATTAAAATGAAGTGATATTTTTCAGATCACAAAAGTCCCTAAAGTCAATAAGTAGCCTGAATCAGCTATCTCTTGTAACAAGGCAAGACTTACAATGGAGAGATTGGAACATGTACCCAGCCACAAAACCTTACACTCACAATTTGTCCTGCCTACAAGATGTGCAGGGGTAAAATACGGAGGAGAATTTGAGGGAAGGGACAACCAATGACTAGCCTAGCTTGAGAGCCATTCTATGAGAATGAATCCACCCCTGGCACTATTAACAATATTCTGCTATACTTGCAGAGAGAAGTCTAGCAAAAATGTCATCACAAAGGCTTTACCCAGCAACTGATAGAAACTGATGCAAAGACCCACAGCCAAACATGGAGTGGAGCTTGGGGAATACTGTAGAAGAGGGGAGGATGGATTGAAGGAGCCAGAAAGGTCAAGGATACCACAGGAAAACATACAGAATCAACTAACCTAGGCCCGTAGGGGCTCTTAACTGAACTGCAAACCATAGAGCATGCATGGGGCACACCTAGGCCCTCTGAACATATTTAACTGTTGTGTGGTTAAGTATCCATGTAAGACTCATAAAGAAGGAGCAAGGCCTGTCTCTGACTCCATCACCTGCCTTTGGATTCCTTTCTCCTAACTGGGCTGCATTGTCAAGCCTTAATAGAAGAAGTGCCTAGTCTTCCTACAACTTGATACGCCAAGACTTGCTGATATTCATGGGAGGTCTCCCTTTTTCTATGAAAGGGATGTCAGAGGGAGGACTAGGAGGAGAGGTTGGAGGAGAAGCTGCAAACAGGATATAAAGTAAATAAATAACTTAATAAAAAAAAGTCCCCAAAATCTCTGTTCACCTAGCACATGCATACCTGGAGTACAGACTTCCGAGGAGCCATAGAGTACATTTGTATAAGAATTTGTGAACATTTCATGTTGGAAGACACTTAGCTATAAAAACAGAACCCTGGGAAACTGGGTGCCATTATGAGACATTGCCTTACGGAGTGGAAACCATTCTAAGTTTTAATGCCATGAACAAAATGATTTAAGATAATGGAGAATAATCATTCTACCCGATGTTCAGAGGCAGCTAGACAAGGGTAGGTATGTATCTGGGTTAAGGAAAATCTATAAGTGACAATCTGGTTGCCCATACATGGTAGAAAGCAGCTGGCTATGCAAACTCTAGGTAGGAACTGGCAAGTTAAAGAAGGGAAAATTATTGAGCAAATCAAATACTCTTAACTGTGATACCCTTGCTCCGAGTTCCACACAGTGATGACATCACTCACTGTGACTTCTACTCTTTGTTGGCTACAAACTCCCAAGTTCAAAAACTTCTAGAAGGGCCCTGTCTCAGCAAGAAGCATCTCATACCCTCTTGAAGTGACTTCTCTGTCATTTTCCACTATCATCTTATCCCTCAGACACTTGCCTTCTCCGATTTGATCATGAAGGCTACTCTACATAAATTATTAAGAGTTTTCAGTGACTAGGATAGCATAATTTTTCTCTGATTAGTTTCATTTCTTTTATCTTCCCTTAAATATTTTTTATTTACCTCAGATAACATAAATTTACAATCGTAGCATCAAATGGAAAGTAGACACAGGTGTGCAGGTAGCCAGTGGCCCTTCCTTGGTTTGTCTTTGGAACAATCAAATAATAAATGTTTTTCCTTTCTCAATGGCCCACACCACACCCCAGGCTCACAGGAGCAGATTTGCATCAGTGTTTTGAGTTACCTACTAACCCAGGGCTTAGCTATCTTGTGATCTTTGCACCCCAGGGGAGTAGTGTGTAACAGGCCTTAAGTGTTTGGCAGGTTAATAAATTAATGAGCATATTTGGAGCACTCAGTGGGGAAAAGCCCCATGTTCTCTTATGTTGGATAGAATCAGGTATGAGTATGGTACCCTTCTCAATTCCTAAATCAACAAAATCAGGAACAGAGAAGGATTCTGACGTATGCAATGATTAGTTCCTTAAGTGTCTTGTCCTGGGATTTGGGGATTTTGTGAATTAATTTGGGAAGCAGCACAATGGCCCATTTACTTTCATTTTTGTTTCCAAGAGAGGCAGAGAAACACCATGCATACAAAAAGCTGCATTAGGCTGAGCATAGCTCCAAGTGATGAAAGAGTTACCGTCCCATTCTGCCTGCATTAGCCTCATCTTTTTTCATTTGCTTTATCCCAATGATTAGTTATTTCATACATTGCTTTTTTTTCTTACCTGTCTTGATGCATTTGAACTCCGTAAAATTCTCCTCTGCACAGGAATCAGTGTGAAATTTATTGCCTTATTCTTTCCATGTATTAACAGGGCTGTGCTTTACAAATATGACTGCAGAGCAAATTTATTATTTACATCCTGAGCCCTCGCCTTCATAACTGCTTAATATGGAGAAGGTGTTTAGCTTTCCGATGGAGTCCAGCTGCCTCACTGGAATCAAACTTGTAATTGCCTCTCTGGGACTTAAAGCCATTATGGCTGTGCTTTTATGTTCTCTTGTTGTGCTTGAATCACTTTTTGAGGTCTGTGAAGTACAGCTGGCACAATAAAAGTTTGATCAATGCATAACCAATGTAGTGTATTTCTTCCAGAAAAATAAAGCCCAGGTGAAAAATGTTCATCTAGGAAAACGGTCTTTGTCAGCTACTTAGTCTCAGAATTTAAATGGGCTTTATTTAATCTTGAGGTAAGGACTGAACTTGGATTTCTGTGTCAGAGTTTGCTGCTTTTCCAATGTTGCACATTGAGCTGCACATGAAAGAGGCTAGGGCTTATCAAGAATGTTCTCACCCAAAAGTCTACTGTTTTGCCTTTAGAAATAATGTCCGTTTATACTGCTAGATCATGTACAATTAATTTTTCCTAAATTCTCTTGATCAACAACTGAGGGCAATGAGATAGGATTCCTTTTTAGAGGGTATTTTAAATGAGTATTCTTTATTAGTGTGCTGTGTGTGTGTGTGTGTGTGTGTGTGTGTGTGTATGTATGTTGTATGTGTGTGATGGGAGAGAGGCAGACATGTTGTCATACATGTTGAGGGCAGAGGACAACTTTGTGGAGTCAGTTCTCTCCTTCCACATTTACTTGGGTTCCAGGGACCAAGCTTACAGAGCAAGCACTTTTACCCCTGGAACCTTGACACCAACCACGTATTGCTAAACCTGAAAATTCATTTTGTTTTAGAGACAGACAGAATACTGAGGCAGACCAACTCTACCTGAAGTGCACACTGTCATTTGGAGATACTGCAATGGTTTCTTTCTGGTGTAGCTGGGGATTGCTGCAGACAGATGCTCACCACTAACACTATGTTTCTTCGTTCCAATACATTAAATTAGCTACAATTGGAGGAAATTCTAAAGATATGTCCATGGTTCTCCCTTCAAGATGTTCACACATACACATGGCAAATAACTCACGGTAGTTCAATTGACTGCTTCTAACCTAACAGTGGTTCAGAAACATGCACATCCGGTAGACATCTCACTTGGAATGTTGTCATTTGGTTTCTTTCTGTACTTCTGATACTGAGTATACTTCTGTCCTCAGCTCCTGGCCATCACAGACAGCAAGGGGAAGTAATGGATGCCCTGTGGTGCCGGACTGTGTTCTTCAATAGCTTAGGTGAGCCATTCTCAGCTTATGATTTTCCTGATTACAGTGGAGATGTGGCCATGTGTAAGTCAAGGGACATCAATGCTTTAGGGACAACACAGCAGTGACAGCTCTAGGTGTGCTGCCATGTCTACAAGCCAGACACACCTGTAATGGGGTGCACCTGCTTCTGTTGCCTCTGCCTTTCCTGCCCTTTTCTTCTCTTCAAGGAACAGGTGTTGATGTGGACTCTTATCTCTTTTTACATTTAATTTTCTCCTTAGGGGAAAAATTACCTTAACCCAAGAATGTTAGCACATTCCTATTGTCCTTACACTTAGGAGGCTTAGACATGCAGATTTCAAGTTCCAGGCCTGACTACAGGATATAATGAAAATCTGTCTCAAAACATGTTTTGATGTCATTTATTCACTAGTCTGACTAAAGCCACTCTTATCTTTTCACTGAAGATTGCCTTTTCAATAGGATTTGTCATTATACAATCAGTTGCTTTTATCAGTAGATAAGCAAACTCATTTACTTATGAGCCTAAGGAAGTAGGAAGAGTTTTTACAGCATTTAGACAGCATAAGGTGTACCTGGGGGCTGGTAAATGGAGGATTGTGTAACATTTAAGCATTCTGATTATCCATCTGATAGGCTTACACATTCACGTAGTCGTCGTGGTCTGGTGATCCTTTGTTATTTCTGTCATGTTGGTTCTAAGAGCCCACCAATGGCTGAATGGATAAAGACAATGCTACATGCACACAATGGAACACTACCAAGTCCTACAAAAGAAGGAAATCCTACCATCTGTGATAACATGGATGAACGGGAAGATGTCATGCTAAAGGCAATGAGGCCAGCACCGGAAGAACAGGATGATATGAGCTGAGCTGCATGTGAAACTCTAGATGCCAAACTCACAGAAGTAGACAGCAGAATGGGTTAGCCAAGACTGTAAAAGGAGATGGTGTATCTGGACAGTTTCAGTTAGACGGGACAATATGATTTTTTATATTTATTGAACATGTAATAAATCTGTTACAAAATTGTGAAGACTGTAGAATTAAAAGTTCACATGGGCCAGGTGGTGGTGGCGCACGCCTTTAATCCCAGCACTTGGGAGGCAGAGGCAGGCGGATTTCTGAGTTTGAGGCCAGCCTGGTCTACAGAGTGAGTTCCAAGACAGCCAGAGCTACACAGAGAAACCCTGTCTCGAAAAACAAAACAAACAAAACAACGACAACAAAAAAAGTTCACATGAGGAGAAGTAATAAACACGTGACATGACGGAGTTGCTAAGTTTGTCTTTTCAAAAATGAAAATATATACATCATCACAGTTCACTCCATAAATCATTCAACTAAAAATATCAATTGAAAAAAAATGATTGGAATAAAGTTAGAAAAATAAAAGTTTAAGGAGACGTGGAGATATCAGTGGTCAAGATGACTAATGTGCAGAGGGAAAGGAGGGAAGGTGTGAACTGCTGTCCTCTAGACATTACGTGTGTTCACACTCATGAGAGCATGGCAGCCGTGATCACCTACACAAGGCCTGCACAAGGTGAAACCAGTTGAGAATGTTCCCATGGAGTGGGAAATGGGGTCTGGGGAGCTGCACCCCTAGGTAAAGAGCCATTGTCACTTGACGACTGTTGAAGAAGGAGAGCCATCCTGGGTGAGGGCAGCATTGGTAGGTTGCTCATGCCCCAGCCCATGACCCTACACCAGTGTGTAGTATATAGTCAGCAGTATCAAACTTCATTTTGAGGGGTGGGGGGGTTCGAGACAGGGTTTCTCTGTGTAGCCCTGGCTGTCCTGGAACTCACTCTGTAGACCAGACTGGCCTCAAACTCAGAAATCCACCTGCCTCTGCATCTGAAGTGCTGGGATTAAAGTCATGTGCCACCACTGCCCTGCTTCAAACTTCATTTATTGAGAGGAAAATGAATGAATGAATGAATGAATGAATGAATGAATGAATGAATTTGGAAGGGAGATGGTTGGTAGAGCTGGGTGGAGTTTGAAAGAAGGAGTAAGGAGACTGGATATTATCTAGGTCTACTGAATACATGCAAAAAAATTCAAAGAATAAAAATAATTTTAAATTAAAGTTTGAAAAAAGATTAAAAAAAGGTAGGTAATGTTTTCTTGAAATATAAACAATATTATTTCTCTCTTCACCAACTGTGAAAATGGCCCACCTTGCAAACTGACCCTAAGTTAGATGTCTCACTTGCCTCCCCTGTTCCTGCTGGGAAATATTGTATATAGAATTCTAAACATGACGAATAGAAACTCCTCTCCCTGGTGTCTTCATAGTCCCTCTGACATTAGGAACAATTGGAACCAGGCACTTCCAGTGGAAGGCAGAGATAATCAGCTCATCGCCTGGGTCATGGGGGAACTGCTCCTTGTCATAGCACATCTGGCCAAAATTTTCAAAAAAAGAAACCTGTCAGTATGGCAGACAATGAGAAAAGAAGCAATAACAAATGCTGAGAAAGATGTAAGAGAAAGGGACTATTTAAGACACTGATGGTGGTGATACAGATTAGTCTAACCACTATGGGAACTATTATATAATCCACTTCTGCACATATACTTACAAAACTCTAAAGCAACATACACAGAGATACCTGCTCATTCATCCTTATTAAAATATTATTTATAATAGCCAAGATATTAGATAAACCTAGATATCCATCAACAGTTGAAGGACTAAGAAAATATGGTCTATACACAGCAGAGTTTTAAAGATTTCTTTTAGTTTAAATTAGTTACATGTTGAGGGAGTGGAGTATTTGAACTATAAGTGTAGATGCCTGCTGAGGCAGGAAGAGAGCGTTGGATTTTCTGGAGCTTGTCTTACAAGTGGCTGTAGTCTGCCAGACAAGGGTGCTGGGAAGTGCACAAAGGTCTTTTGTAAGAGCGGCATTTGTTCTTAACTGCTGAACCATCTTTCCAGGGTCAAAATGAACTTTTAGCCAGCCTAAATAAGAATAAAGTCCCATTAGAGATCTCCATATTAAATGAGAAGCAGAAAAATAAATATCACATTTTCTCTTACACACACACACATTTGTATGTGTGTCTATGTATATATATGTGTGTGTGTGTGTGTGTGTGTGTGTGTGTGTGTGTGTGTGTGTGTATTCAGACAGAGAGATTATATGATATAAGAAGCCTGGAGAAAGAGAAGACATTGGCCAGAGTCGGTGAGGAAGGGACGTGTACTAGCTGGTTTTGTGTGTCAACTTGACACAAGCTAGAATTACTACAGAGAAAGGAGCTTCAGTTGAGGAAATGCCTCCATGAGATTCAGCTGTAAGGCATCTTTTCAATTAGTGGTCAAGTGGGAAGGGCCCATTTGGGTGGTGCCATTCCTGGGCTGGTAGTCTTAGGTTCTATAAGAAAGCAAGCTGAGCAAGGCAGGGGAAGCAAGGCAGTAAGTAACATCTCTCCATGGCCTCTGCATCAGCTCTTGCTTCCTGCCCTGTGTGAGTTCTAGTCCTGACTTCCTTTGGTGACGTACAGCAATGTGAATGTGTAGGCTGAAAAAACCTTTTAGTCCCCAACTTGCTTCTTGATCATGATGTTTATGCAGGAATAGAACCCCTGACTAAGACAGGAAGTATAGGGAGAGCACAGGAGAGGGGAGAATAAAGTCAAAGTATACGTTCTATGTATGTCTGAATGAAATGCTCTATGCAGCACAACACTGCATGCAAGGAATGCACACCAGTTGAACAATTCAACCAATAGGTGGGGTAGGATAAGAAGAATTAGTTCATAAGTGATGAGTTTGTGCCCAAATAAAGAAGAGATAGCAAGCTCCTTCAGTGAGCTCTGCTTTCATGGGGCTGGGGGTTCCACCTGCAGAAAGCCACTTTCCACCTGCATATATGTCCCCTGCCTTGAACCACAACAATATAAAATACAGAAAACACAATACAAGAGATCTTTAATTTCTTACTGCAATCAAAGACAAAGAACTCATATTTAATAACAGTTAAGATTTAATCTGTGGATTAACTAAAATAATTTACCTTTTGGAGCCGAGAATCACTTTTTGACAGGAATTTGATTCATAGGCCTACCAAATTTTATGTTGTAGGAGCTTAGTGGCAGGACATTTTCTCCAGCCACACTTGTCTATGCCTTAAAACTGTGAAAATTTTGCCATATTGAATATTAAGGAGGCAATGTCAGTGTTTAGTCAACCAATTCACCAGGCAGGGTGATTAATATTTATGTTATAAGCAGCCACTCACATTTCCTTCTACACAATCTTCTACATAAGAAAGCAAATGAGACAATCTAGACAGTGGGAAACCCAAAAATAATCATACATATACCATTTACTTGAGCCTCTAAGTTTTAAATATTTAATTATTCAGGCACCTAGCCCTCTTAGAATACAGAAATTAATTAAACCACTAAGACCTACATTAAGACTTAAACCAGAAGAGTTGGGAATTTGTATCATTAATATTTCTTACCAGTCCCTAGAATGCTCGGCATCTCTCTTTGCCATGTTACTTGACCGAATCACTACTGTGATAGCTAGCATTTTGTCAACTAGATATGGGCTGAGGTCACTTGGGAATAAGAAAGCTCAGAGAAAATGCCACCATCAGATTGACCTGTAGGCAATTCTGTGGGACATTTTCTTGGCTGATGTTGGAGGGTTCAAGCCAGTGTGGCAGAGCTATCCATGGGTAGGTAGTCCTATGTTGCATAAGTAATCAGGATAAGTAAGCCAGATGAGCATGGCAGTAAGCTGTGTTCCTTATAGTCTCTGCTCCTGCTTCCAGCTTCTCACCTTAAGTTCCCACCCTGGCTTCCCTCACTGAGGGATCATAAAATATAAGCTGAAATAACTTTTGTTGTCACTAAACAATATGTTTTCCTCATTTGTTTATTTTCTTTACATCCCAATCACAACTCTCCCCCCAACCGTTCCTGTCCCCCCCCCACACACACAAATAACCCATCCTCCACATCCCGTTCTCTTCTCCTCTGAGAAGGGTAGTGGGGGGAGGTCCCTGGGTATCAAAGCACCCTGGCACATCAAGTCACTGCAGGTCTAAGTGCATCCCCTCTAACTGAGGCCAGAAAAATAATATTTGGCCACAGTCTTTATCACAGCAACAGAAAAGAAACTAAGAAAACCACTCAGAATTAAACAGATCATTTACTTATCTGTGGCTTCGTTCATCACATTCAGCCAGTGTTTGGGTCACCGCTCCTGCTCCTCATGGGGCAGGGATGCATATGCTAAGGTGACCAGAAGACACCACTGATGGTGGGGGATGGTTTACAGCTGAGGCTGTTGTGGAGGTTGTGCCTGGGCACTCCACACATGAACATGAGGGGCTGAGTGGAAAAGCAGAAGAACGGAACTGTTGATTGATTTCAATTGTGGAAGGACCCCTTTCAGAGCAGCACTGGGAAACTGAGAGTAGAAGCTGAGGCAGGGTAGACTCAGAGAGGCAGACATAGTACCAGAGAAGCTGACCACAATTTAGAGGAACCTGAGAGTGACTTGAACTTGCCATAGGATAGAGGAGATGACAGGGTTTTGCCCTGCATTTCTTTGGTTGGCATTTTTTTTTTTGTTCTTTTGGTTGGTTTAGGTTTTTGTTTTTTTTTGGTTTTTTTTTTTGTTTGTTTGTTTCTTTTTCTAAAAACAATTGGCCCTTGACACAAGCCTCAAATGTGAGACCACAAAGGAGGCCGTGGCAAATGGCAACCCGATTGTGGCAGCTCTCTGGAAAACATCACCAATCATCTGACACCATGTGACACTATATTTCAGATAGCCTGAAGCATGGATAGTCTTGAGTAGAAAGAGTGAGTATGAGTGACGCCCAGATGAAGCCAGCTCTGAATGAGTAAGCCGCTGGAGACTGTTCACGTGAGGATGCTCTGCCTGTGTCTGACCATTGACTCAAAGCTTTCTTCTGTGTTTGCTTCATGGCCATTTCACAAGGAGGGAGAAAGTTCTTTGCCAGGAATGTTCACTTCCTGACCACTTGACACAGATCTACTGATTTAGATTGGAGAAGTATTTCTTTTGGGGCATTGATTCGATTAAGAGGGTTTTGTGGGGACAGGGGCAGAAGTAGTCACACCTACTTTAGGGGTCTTAGGTGTTCTTTAAGGTAGCATTATCATTAGACATCTCAAAAGTACCCAGTATCCTGGGGTCCTGCTCTAACAGGAATGGGGAAAGAAATATTCTATGAAGAAGGTTCACTCATCCATGGAGACTCCACTGAGGATGACCTTGGCTTTGGGAGGATTTGCTGAATCACAGCCAAAAAGAAAAAAAATCATTGTTGGGAGAATTTTTTTCTCCCCTCCCTCCCTTCTCCCATCAAAGAGATGTCTCCAATGGAAGGAGATATTCCTTGAGAGTAGACACTTAGAAATAGCTACATGCTCCCTCCTCCCAAAAACCTATTGAGTATGTAATACCAGTCTCTACAGTCAGGACCATTACACCAAATGTTCTCAGCCCTGGCAGGATCCTTACATCGTCTGTGTAGGGTACACTGGGAGGTTGCATAGACTGCATAGGTTGTAGCCTATATTACAACCAATAAGGTTATCCTACTTAGAAATTTTCGTGATGGTGTACCAGCATAACCACTGTCTTTCATTCTCAGTACAGGGCTCATAGGCCACATGAGCCGTTCATTGTTAACTGAAGTTTAATATACAGTGTCAAACA
Source organism: Grammomys surdaster (assembly GCF_004785775.1). Taxonomy (NCBI): domain Eukaryota; kingdom Metazoa; phylum Chordata; class Mammalia; order Rodentia; family Muridae; genus Grammomys; species Grammomys surdaster. Next base: position 1,609,776 of record NW_021621002.1, read on the forward strand.
GGCCAGGCTAAGCTATGATGTCTGATACTGAAGTGTATCAAGTACGCTTTTAACTAAGTATATTCTCAATATACCATAGGCTTCTCAAGGACCTCCTTGGAAGTGGAGGAGCATCTGAATAGGCATCAGGTTCTCATAGCTTTCAGCTCTATTCTTATTTCAGCCACAGCTCATCTGAGTTCAGACCCACACGCCTTACACATATGCCACATGTATCTGTGTTCCGTATCAGGTCCTACTTTGGTTTGTCCCAACTCAGGTGCAATGGGAGTCAGGGGTTGGGGGTGGGGGTGTGTGTGGGAATGGCCCAGTTTCTGAGGTGCTCTGGCCTCTGCTAAGGAGATTTTGGTCACCATGATTGCTCCACCCTCTGTATCTATTTCTCTGTCCTCCATGCACCTTCTTCTGTATACACATTTCCAAATAGCCCAGTGTACCTAAGTCTTTGTTCCAGGCTTTGTGTCTAGAGAATCCTAGCTAAAGCAATAGCTAATATGGTGCACTGGAGGTCTTCAGCAAACAACTGCTCCCAATTTCTTCTTCCATTTGAAAAAAATAAGTCCCAGAGGTCCAGGTAACTTGTTCCAGACCACTCGGCCTAAGACCAAAGGTCAGGCATCCTTTAGGTAGTTTCTCATCTCATAAACTGACTTTTGCACTGTCCACAGCAAACCAAGGAGGCCCCCTAGTGGCCAGAACAGAATGGACATACAGGAAGGGAAAAGGAGAGTCTGCACCAGAAAACATGTGCCAGGGCCTAGCCAGCTAAGGGACCTAGCAAGAGCTTAGCCACACAAGGCAATGGCAAATGTCACACAAGGCATCACAAAGACTGGTCCTCAAACCAAGGTGGCAACACCATATTGTCACATTTCCCCTCTTAGAGGAAAGATGAAACTTATTGATTTCAGGGGGATGACTTTCTCTGAATCTCCAGGTTCCCTTTGGTGATTTGGACAATTTCCAACCTATCACACAGCAACAGATTGCTTCTTCATTTCTAAAGTTAAGGGAATAAAGCCCGTATCCATGGGGTGGTATGTTAGTAAGGGGGTAGGGTACCAGGGTAAAAGTCTTTAGCTGAAGACAAGGCTTTTCTTGTCCTCTCACTGTGCTAGGAATGGGTCCCACAAAGAACCTGAGAAAGCACACACCTTGTTCCCACTCCTTTCAGGAGCCCTCGAAGCCCACATCCATTCAAAAAGTACTTAGAGGGTTTCTGCGCGCTGTCAGCCTCCTTGAAGTCAACCGTTACTCAGAATGTGGAAGCCAAATCCTGTAACAAGATTTCTATGTCATACAAGCTTTATGGCCTGACGTGTCCCCTCTGCTTCCTAGAAAGTTACGGTTTGGGTGAGGCTGGATCAGGAGCCACAGGAGACTGTGCAGTATGGAGGAAGTGAATGGAGTGTGCGGAGACACTGTAGCTGAGCGTAGACCCACGAGGAGCCAATGGGTGCTGCCTGTACAGGATGGGGGAAAACGGGGGCAGAATTTATTTATTTTCTCAACTTGTAGAATTACCATGTCCTTCTTTACTTGCTTCCTTCATGACTCATGTGCCAGGAATCCAGGATGCCCCAGGAGCCAACCAACCCCAGCTGTACCTCCTCCCCCAGGACTGTCTACTTACAAGAAAGACTGCTTACAAACAGATAACTTGGAAGAAGCATAAAACAGAATAAGCTAAGTGCAAAGGGCAGATATGAAACAGATTTTTGCAAGGCTCCAACTGTGGTGGATATTATAAGCAGAACAGATTTCATATGGAACACACTGACAGGGAATAAACACAGCATCCAAAGCAAGCGCTTTGAAGGATTTGCTACTTTGAACATAAGCACTTAAAAAAAAAAAAGAAAACCACCGAATTCTTATCAAATAATGAGCATCCAAATCTCTGCTCTAAAATGGCAAGGGTAGATCAGACCTAGGTGTGGGTTACCTGTATTTGCAAGAACGGCTTCCAAAATCCCACTTCAGTTTACTATGGAAGCGTGAGCTGCCCTGGCTTTCTAATCTATGTCGAAAGCTCAAAGGTTAAAGAGACTTGGCTGAATTTGTCTTAAGATATAGCCTTTGTTCTGATTCCATCATTTATTTGAATTTAATATTTTAAAGGACACTTCAAACAGACTCCACAAAGCACTGCTACCATCCGGGACACATTTATTATTTAATATTTAACTGGGGAGATTTGTCAAAACCCTTAAGAATTAGTGGTTGCAAACTTGTGGAGTTAAAAGCTTGTGAAAGAAGCCATTTGCTAACCACGGGGAAGCAATGTCCCTGCAAGCGGGCCAGTGCCATATTGCGAATATGCATTTGAGGGGTCTAGTGACATACATGGTGAGCCCAGCTACCCAGAAAGAGCAGGCAGTGGAATTGCCTTTAAATAAATATTCTAATGTGCTTAACTTCTGAACTGTAAAGCTCAGCTTGTGCCTACAGAAGAGGCAACTATGCAAGCAAAGCAAACAATTATCCCAAGCTGCCACAACTGCCCCCAGAGAGTCCCAGGGCTAGAGCAATCACCAACTGCTGTGCTGCCTGAAAGGTCTGTGGACCTGCAAGAACACTGTGCTTGGGCTCTGTGATCCATGGATGTTGCCTGTGTTTTTCTAGTGCCAAGTGTTAAGAAGCAAATGAACTCCCCCAATCGTCTTCAGAGTGTTCATCCATCACCACGAACTCTGCAAGGCGACCTGTTGAGTTGTTTGTTCAGATGTTTTGATCTTGTGTAAGCCAACATGGCTGTGAGGTGCATATTTTTATGGCTCTAGGTGTCCCATATGGTGATTCAACCATTCTGATCAAGTACCTACTTCAAATTTTCATAAAAATAAGCAGACAAAGCTCTGTCAAGCACAGGCCAAGAGTGTCATGGGTGCTATGATGGCATTATATCACCCGTCAGATTGAAGAATGAGATACTCTTGCTCAAATGTGTCTCACAGTCTTCCTGTGGAGACACAGCATACATGTGCCCTCTCCCTAGAATGGGAGCTTAAGACAGACCAGAGTAAAGCATGGACCAATGCCCAATTTGGTGAACCAATGGGTTACTTTTTATTAGAGTTATTAACAGGAACATGAATGAGGAGTTACAAGGGGCATGGTTAACTCTAGATCAGTTGCGTCACCAGGAACCTCACCTCAAAAGGGGAATGACTCTCCAGACTTTGTACCCCTGGAGCTCTATGCAGCTTTCAAACAGCTCCACAGTTTGAACCTCTCTTTCTGCAGGTTTCCTGCTCAGTCTCCATCCCCAGCTGTTTTTTGTTACATATTCTACTGGTAGGGGCCCTCAAGCATTTTCCAAGTTCCTATTCTCTGTACCTGATATCTTTGTTTGCCTCCAAGGCTCATCAGTTTCCCCTGCCTTAGTAGCCAACTTTCCAATCTAAGGGTTGAGTGAGGACGGGAATGTTGCAATTATTATGAATATGACCTAAAATAAATGCCCAGAAAGAAAAGAAAAAGGGGAAAAGGCATAGAAGATAAGTAAGCAGCAAGTCCTACAAACTCTCCCCAAGGCAGACTGCAGGAATACATATGGGAGCTAGGCTAACTGGAGTTAATCTGACTTTCAGAGTGACTAGAGGGGTGTGGCTTCTAGCCTGAGCTCATTCCTCTGCTCCTGCCCTTTGCCAGTTCCAATACAGAGTCAATCTGGTAGAACTCCAAAAGATACCATAGGGGACCAGAACAGACTGTGTGTGGTTGCGGGGAGTGTGTACCAGGTCTAATCTAGAGTTCTATGAATGAGTGAGTGTAGCAGCCTTCAATGCGGTGAAAAGTGCAACGTGATCCAAAGGAAAGCCATCAGCAGCCTGGACAGCTGCACCTCAGAACACCACACTGAATACATTCCCCAGGCTTTCTTTCTCCTCAAGCGCTAGCACCTTAGTGTCTGTCTACAATAAAACCAGGGAATGAATATATATATGGTTGAAGAGAATGCTCTGTGTATAGGAATATATTAAACTGCTGACAAAGTCTTCATAATGGTTTAAAATAAATCTAAGAGGTTCTAGCATAAAGCCCTCTTCCCACCCTACTAGGAGAAAATCACTTCACACACGAAAAAGATCACTTGACCAAAAGAAAGAAGTGTCCGATTCCCAAAAATGTGGCAAGAAAGTTACAACTTGTGTATTGGGCGTTACACTGTAAATTCCATGAATTTCTTGTTTATGACTCTGTGAAGAGAAAGTTGCAATTCCAGAAAAGAATGCTTTCAGGTAAAAATCATGGTTTTCTTGTTTGGTTGAGGGTTTTTTTGTATGTGGAGGGGGGGGATTGTTTTTCATTTGTTTTCTGGAGACAGAGTTTCCCTATGTACTCCTAGCTGCCCAAGAACCCACTATATAAACCAGGTTGGCCTCAAATTCATGCCTCTGCCTCCCAAGCGCTGGGTAACTATGTGTCACCACACCTAGTTTGTGTTTTGTTTTAGAACATGATAACATGAAGAATATTCTTTGTGCAATTTTTTTGGACAACTACAGACATAAGCACTCTATCTACATAATTCCCATCACTCCCTTCTCCTCCTGTTCCTTCACATCCCTCTCCTCCCCAATTCATGACCTCCTTTCTTTATTAAAGTTACATATATATACATATATATATGTGTATATATGTATATATATATGTATATGTATACATATATGTGTGTGTGTGTGTGTATATATATATATATATATATATATATATATATGCTTGTATATACATGCATACTATATATGTGTATATATGTGTATACATGCCTTGTATATGTAACCTTCTTAGTCCATTTGGGATTGTTCATATGTACACGTGTCCAGAGCTGATTACTCAGATTGGACATCCTATAGAGGAGCTTAGTCCTGAAGGAGACTGATTCTCCCTCTCTCAAAAGCTATTGAGCACTTGTGACTAGGGTTTGGGCCTTGTGGAATTGCTTCCACATTGACATGTCAACTGGTGCTGTCATTGTTCTGATTTTGTTCAGGCAATCATATTGTTGACGTTGCTCAGTGCATTTTTCCCGTCCTGGCTAGGAAACATTGTCTAATGTAATCTCTAGCTGTGTTCTTAGAAAAATAAGAACAGATACCAAGAAAAACAAACTAGATAGAAAGTAATACTCAAAACCAGAGCTGAAATTAGAAATGAAAAGAACGCAAAGAATCAATGAAACAAAGAGTTGGTTTTCTGAAAGGATTAAAAACATCAACAAGCTTCTATGTAAGTTAATAAAAGAGAAAGAAGATCCAGATTAACAAAACTACCAATGGAAAAGAAGACATGACAAGAAACCTTGGGGAAATTAAAAAAAATCTTATTAGAAATCTGTGTCCCACCAAACCAGAAAACCTAGGAGAAATTGGTGAATTTCTTTCTGCAAAGAGAAATCAAGATGAAGTAGATTATTTAGATAGATACATTTCATCTAACAAGATAGAACCAGTAGTTTAAAATCTTCCAAGCCAAAAAACAAGGAAACGAAAAACTAGTTAAAATAGAAAATGAAAAAATATTAGGAATTTTTTATGAACTCAGTATAACCCTAATACCAAATCCACATAAAGACCCACCAAATGGAAAATCATAGGCCAGTGTCTCTGATGAATGCAGACATAAAATTTACCAAAGAGTACAAACAGGATTTACGAACACTTCCAAAAAGATTATCCACTAAAATAAAGTTGACTTTATCCCAGAGGTTCATGGATGGTTCTGTATACATAAATCATTAAAAATAATCCACCACAAAAACATAATAAAAGACAAAAACCAGAAAAGGCCTTTGACAAAATCCAACATTGCTTCATGAGGATCCAGAGACACACAGGACATATCTCAAAATAATAAATGTAATATACAACAATCCCATAGCCAATATCTTGCAAAATGGAGAAAAACTCAAGAGCCTTTTCACCAAAGTCAGGAACAGGGCAAGGATTTTCACTACCACCCCCCTGGTGAAAAATCTTAGCTAAAGCAATATGACAAATGAACAAGTAAAGGGAATTCAAATAGAAGAAGAATGAGCCAAAATATTCTTATCTGCAGATGAGAGAATTCTATCTATAAGAGACTCTAATGGCTCCACTCAACTCCTATAGCTGGTAAACACAGTCAGGAATGTAGCAAGAAATAAAACTGACACACACGAACATCAATAGCCTTCCTATATACAAATGACAAGCACATAAAGAAAGAATTCAGAGGATCAAATAGCCTCAAAGGACCTCAGAAAAAAATCTAACCAGGAAAATGAAGGCCTTACATAGTGACAACTTTAAAACACTGAAAGAAGTTGACAAAGATTCCAGAAGGTAGAGAGACAACTACATATTATTGTATGGGTAGGACTAATATTGTGAAATGGCCATCCTACCAAAAGCAGTCTGCAAATTCAATTCCAAACTTGTCAAAATTCCAATGCAATTGTTCACAGAATTGAAAAAAATCATAAATTTCTTATGGAAACACAAATAACCAATGATAGCCAAAATTATCCCGGTCAATAAAGTTTTCTGGAGATATCACCATTTCAGATTTCAACTTATACTACAAAACTTATACTTTCAAAAACTGAAGCCAACAATTCACATTGGAGAAAAGATAGTATCTTCAACAAATGGTGCTGGTCATGCCAGATAGCTGTGTGGAGAAGAATGAAGCTAGATCCTTATCTCTCACCCTGCACAAAACTCAACTCCTCATGCATCCAGAACCTCAAACTCACCAGGTATCCTACAACTCAATGGAGAAAAAGTTGATAATATATTTGAACTCAATGGCACAAGAAAGGACTTTCTGAACAGGACATGGTAGTACAGGCATTAAGATCAACAACTGATAAACTAGAAATGAAACACCTCATGAAACTAAACAGCTTCTGTAAATTATAATTCAAGTAAAGCGGTAGCTTGCTAAATGGAAAAAAATAATCTTTAGCAATTTCATATCTGAAGAGGGTTAATACCTAGAATACATGAAAACTAAAACAACAACAAAAATAAACATAAAAAATTACAAAGAACCAAATTTAAAATGGGGTATAGAACCAAACTGAGTTCTCAAAAGAATAAATACAAATAGCTGTCCCCAAACATTTGGGGACAACTAACACTACTGGCCTCTTCAAAACCATATATAAATCTAGTATTGCATAAGCTTCCATATATATGTGTGTGTGTGTGTGTGTGTGTCTGTGTGTGTGTCTGTGTGTGTGTGTCTGTGTCTGTGTGTGTCTGTGTGTCTGTGTGTGTATGAATATACATATATATATATATATACACACACAATATATGTGTATACATATACACATATATTGTATACATACATACATACACACACACACATACATACATACATATGAAAGGAACTTAAATGGTGTCACCATATAATGGGAGAGACAATATCTCGACTAGACATCTTAAAACTTCCAATTCCAGAAATGGCTCACATCTTGCTGAGCCATTATCCACAGAGGTTCCAGATTCTTTCCTCAAACATCACAGCTATTTCTAAAGCAATTGCTTACTTTCCATAATCTGATGTCAAAACCCTATTGCTGAAGACTCAATGTACTTATATCATGGAGCATGCAGAAGTCTGGCTGGTGCCCAATTAGAAGCTCTATTCCTACTGACCAGCATTCATGTTGTTGGAAGGTACTTTGTATGACATCAGAGGAGAAAAGTAATCAGCAATATCACCAGCTACAAACCCTGCTTACATACTCCTGCAATAGTAACACAAATGTTATGGGAGTAACCTACTATTTTAGGGGTAGATTTAAAGCCCATTCCATAATATAGAAATCCATAACAGATTGTGTTCAAGTGGCCCGAGAACCTAAGAATAAATACACCTAAGGGAAAGCCTACTTCTATCATTCTGGTGAAGAAACAGCAATAAAATGACTCCTAATGCAAAACACATCAGAACATTGCTCAGTCCTCATCAGAAAACTCTCTTCTTGTGGAAGATGTGAACGAAGACGAGATCTACAACTGGACAATGTGAAGAGAATGAGAGATTTTCAAGTACTCAGCCCTAGAAAGGATGTCTTCATCAAACTCCTCGCTTAAGACTCAAGAATCTGTGCAGAAGAGGAAACAGAAACAATGTCTTTTAGACACAACATAATTGGATACATATATGAACACACAGAGATTGTGACAGTCCACGGGAGACCTGCACAGATTTTCAGGAAACAAAAAACAGCACTGAGACATTGCAGTGGAAAAAAAAGCCCTACCCTAACGAAGAAAACGATTTCCAATGGATACCTTCTGAGAAAGAAAAAATTGTTTTTTTTTTCACAGTGTAATGTCACTACATACAGTAACCACATTCCAGGGAAGACGCTAGAGTAGTTGGCCAATATAAAATACACTCTATATGGCTCTGTGTGTTTGTATATGAAAGCTTTTAATTTTGCTTTGTTTTGGTTTATCTCGACATAGTGATACATTATTTTACTTTGCTTTAATTTTCATATGTTTGCTTTTGTATTTTGAATTTCTTGAAAGAGAGAGACAAAAAATATAAATTGGATGGAAGGGAGATGAGGAAGATTTGGGAGGAGTTGAGAGAAAAGAATGTGATCAAAATACGCAGAATGAAATAATAATAGTAATTTTTATAAATGTTCAACATTCTTACCCATCAGGGAAATAAATGCAAATTAAAACTACTTTGGGATTTCATCTTACCCAAATCAGAATGGCTAACCCAAAACAACAAATTACAATAATGAATAACATGGGAATAACCAACCACTTTCTGATTGGATGTAGGTCTTCTGCTACAAAATAAAACCCATACCTGGCACCATTGTGGAGCCAAGAACTTGTGGTTAGACATGGTGTGGATGTGGGGAAAGGAGAACACTGCTAACGGGAATGCAAACTGGCACAGTCACTATGAAAATCAGTGTGCATATTCCTCAAAGAAAAACTGCACACATCTTCCCCAGAATCCAGCTGTACCACTCTTGGGCACACACCCAAAATATACTATATACCACTCTACAGATATAATCATCTATGTTCATTGCTGTCCTGTTCATCACAAAATAGAAATAGCCTAGATATCAATGAAAAGGTGATAGATAATGAAAATATGGTATAGTAAACAATATATTATCCAGCTATTAAAAAATAAAATTTTCGCCGGGCGGTGGTGGCGCACGCCTTTAATCCCAGCACTTGGGAGGCAGAGGCAGGTGGATTTCTGAGTTCGAGGCCAAACTGGTCTACAGAGTGAGTTCCAGGACAGCCAGGGCTACACAGAGAAACCCTGTCTCCAAAACAAACAAACAAACAAACAAAACAAAACAAAAAAACAAAAAAAATAAAATTTTCAGGGGAGCAAATGAAGCTGGAAACTGTCATTCCGTGTGAGGTAACCCAGACCCAGAAAGACAAACATTGCATGTGTTCTCTCATTTGCAAAGATTAGCTTTGAATCTTTGGATTTATACCCTTCATTTGGAATATCAATAGAAACTGAGACGTTCCTAAGGGGCTAGATGGATGGGGTCTTTCAAGGGAGAGGAAATAGAAAACAGTGGTATAAGCGTTTTTAAAGGGGCTAAGGAACAGTAAGGATTGGGATGGAGAGTGAGAGGACAGGGTAGAGATGGGACATGAATAATTCTAAAGATCTTTCAAAACAGTCACAAAGAAACCTACCTATAATTGTAGAAGCTCCCTCACGTGCAACATATAATACATATATACATATATGAGTAGTAAAAATGGAGTTGCATTATCACAGAACAACAGTACCCCCACTAAACATTGGAGGCTAACAAATAAAAAGCTCGCTGCCAGCAGTTCCAATACTTTTGATTATTCTACAGACATTGATGATAAGGCCCTATTGTTGTAGGTACCACATACCTGAATCACATACCAGGGAGAAATGAAGCTGCTACTGACCTGACATTTTCTCCATTAATAGATAGTGTTCACAGCACTGGAAGGTGCTGTGTTTGCTGGGGGAAGATTATTCAGCTATGACCTCTGCCAATTATAATAAGAATTATCCTGGAAATGGTTACATGAACATCATGGGAGTAACCAATCACTTCCTGACTGAATGTAAGTTTCCTGCCACAAACTAAAACCTATACCTGGCACCATTGTGGAGCCAAGAATTTGTGGCTAGACAGGTCAAAGCCCCACAGAAGAACCTATTCCTATTATTCCACCAAATGAACATAGTATTAAACCAAATCCTAATGACTTTTTGTTATACATAGAAGTCAATGTCTCTCTTAATCCTCATCAGAGAAGCTTCTATTTGCAAGATGGTGGTTAACATGGAGACACACATAAGACCAGGGTTCAGAATAAGAGGTTGTAAAATGCTCAGCCCTAAGTGGAACATCTGTGTGATCTTTCAGAAGAGAGACAGAACTATTGTAAGAGCCAGATGTGGTAGATGATGCAAGGAAATTGTCTCTTCTGAACACAACGTGGCAGCTGTACATATGAACACAGAACAATTGTGATAGCATAGCACAAACCTCAGGCAAGGTCAAGCCAGACGGAATCTCAGCTTGGAGAGAAGTAGATGTGAAGTCCCGCCCCTAGACAGGGACCTATTTGTAACTGAGAGCTTTGGGAAGATGGAGAATCGATTTCTTTAAGAGTCTTGCTCCTGGTAAGTTAATCATGCTCCAGTGGAAGGCCATATGTCCAAGCACAAGCTGTCCCTGATTAGTGAAAGAATAAGGGGGAAGAATAAGGGGAAACAAAGTCTAGTGGCTCAGGAAGAGAAGAGGGTGAATCCCAGAGGAGTTGGGGGTGAATGTGGTAAGAAAAAAAATACACATTGTACAAAACTCTGAAAAAAAATACGAGTAAATAGCAATAATAATTTTACCCTGGACCTCTTCTTGCTTCTCTCGGTTACCACCATGCCTGTCACATGTTTCTACCATTAGAAACTGTGCTACAACATGGCCAAAGCAACCAGGCTAGCATGGAATGATCTCTCTCAAAGCGCAAGCCAAAACAAACCTCCTCTCCCATAAGCTGACTCTGAGTGTCTTCCCACAGTGACTGAGAGCCGATTAACACAACCATCGCATCTTTGAATCATAAGATTAAGGGTAACATTTCTCTTTTAAGTTTTATTAATATATAAGTGGTATATTAAAATGCACAAACTTGATGAGCACAGGGAATTTATTTTTCTTCATGCTAAAAGTTAATATAAAGTGAATGGCTTATAAGGGCTTGTATCTTACTTTGCTGTCTTGTAGACTCAACACTTTTCTTCTTATGTCTAGGATATTTCTAGGAGATTCGGCATCACAGGATTAGTCATTTGGCCATTTTGAGAAGAATAATTGACCTTGTTAGTGTTGCCTTGCTCTAGGAGATTGACAAGGAAGATGAGGCAAAAACACAAGTAAAAACCATCAGCATCCTGTCTTAGGTGATCACAGAGCAGGACAAAGAATCCATCGAAAGCATCTCCCGTGCAAACATGAGTGAAATGCAAACATCTGGGAAAGAGCAGGGCTGGGAGGTTGGTTCTCTGGGAAGAGACACTAGCAGAGGAGAGACACTGCTGTTTCCTTAGCTGAATCCTAACAGAACCATTGGCTTCTGGTCTAGGTGAGAGTTTGAAGGTTCCTTTCTCCAGGTTTACTTTCACAATCTGCATCACTGTTCATTTGGATTGGCCTGTGTGAACTGAGACAGTCAACCTTCTGTGCTCTAGCACAGCCTAGCTCTCCCTCTGGGCTCCACAGGTCATAGAAACATGCCAAGTAGGGTAGAAAGTGGGGAAATCTTCCATGCACAGGAAGTTACAGAAGATCCTCAGGGATCTTCCTCAAGATGTTCATGAGCCAGAAACTGGAGTATTCTGATGAACAACAACAACAACAAAAAAATGGCAGCCTTCTCTCACATGCTATGAAAGTCCTGAAAGATGTTAACTTTATCTCCAATAATATAACTTTTAAACTGTGTTCATGCCAAAAGAAGAAATTAGGAGAGGTGAACTGCCCTGAGAAAGATGATCCAAAGAGCCTGGGAGATACTAGACCCACCAATTGGTCAACAAGCACTGTGTATCTGTGATCTGGGTCCACTGTTCTTGCAGACAGAGGACCTACCAAGAAATAAGTGTGTAGGGTTTAGTCAATCATTTTGGTACTTGAAACTTGCAAGCAGGAGGAAGGTGAAGTCAAAGCCAGGTTGAGCTATATAATGAAACCCTATCACAAAAGGAAACAAAAGACAATCTGGGAATGTAGATTGCATTTACAATTGTAAGGAAGTGTTCAGTCCCTTAGTTTTGATCCCCAGTGCGTGAGCATGTACACACACACACACACACACACACACACTCACACTCACACACACAAGAGTCAAGTATCAATGAGTAAGGAATAGGATAATAAGAAAACTAGCTGCCAGAAAAAATGGTGGCATCTGGAACTTGGAAGAAAGACTGAACTCAGAGCAAAGTGTAAGGAAACAGGGAAAATATGGAATAAGATCCTTGGAGTCAGAACCTCCATGCCATGGAAAGAAGGCAAGAGGGAGCTTTGTGTCTCAATGAGGGAATTCAGAATAATCCAGAGAGATGGAGGAGGTCGAACCACCAGGCCAAGCCAACACATCCACGGGCCTTTGGAATCCTCTCCTGGCATCATGTTGATACCTGGCTTTGCTATGCCTTCAGCTTTTGTGCCTCAGGATACAACTAGCCATGGCCCCGGTTCTTGTCTCCTCCTCTCCTCCAGATTTGTATTGTCTTCTTCATTCAGACTCTTGGGATCTCCTTATTTCCTACCCTATACACTTATCACCTTGGACATATGATGGTTTCCAGGGAGAATGAACTTGATGCTTAGTCCTTATTGATAACTGCATATATATATATATATATATATATATATATATATATATATATATATATTTCAGACATTGAGAAACCCACCAAAAGCCTTTGAGAAATACTACAATAAATCAAAACTCTGGAACACTTGGTAACAGAGTCTGCTGTGGTGGTGCTGGAGAGGCAATGTGATTTCTCTTCAACCATCATGAGATCCTAGATGGGACTGATCTCTTTAACAAAGGCAGATAGAAAAGAGAAAGATGAGCTAGTTTCTTTCTCTTCAACCATCATGAGATCCTAGATGGGACTGATCTCTTTAACAAAGGCAGATAGAAAAGAGAAAGATGAGCTAGTTTCTTAAGAATGCAAGGCACTTTGAATGAGGGAAACCCCAGTGAAAAGCGACCCATATCTGAAACCTACCTGATGCAGCATCTCTAAAGATGGTTCTTCAGCAGGAAGGAACATGATGTCACAATCTCAAAGGTGAGGACTTGCAGCAAGGTCTGAGCTATGGGCATACTCCAGCAGAGCACCAGGCTCTCAATGGTTACCACTGTGCCACCAGTGGGCAGGGTGTGTTCCCTGTGAAAGGGTATGTCCTACCTTCAGGTGAAGAGAGGGAGGATAGAGGAAACTCCTCCTCTGTTTTATGTTTCATAATTGCTCAAAAATATTTGGGTGACTAATTCTGTTTCCTACAGTAGAAAAAGCCCATGGGATTATTAACACGAGCAGTGTCCCTTCCAAGGTCTTACACAGTGAGGTTTCCAGTCACCCTCTAAACAATCCCAGTAGGCGGAAAAATGGAAAGAATAAGAATTATGTAGAGATCACAGCACATGAGAATTCTCAGGACTTCTCTAATTCATAACTACCTCCCTGCTATGCTATAAAGTAGAGAGCGTGGCCCTCCCCATCTCCACTGATGAGGACTCGGCAGGATAAGAGATCTGGGGAGCTACAGGAAAGGCACACTGCCTGCTGGGTGTATGGATTGGTACCTCCTCTCCCAAGGGTGTTTCTCAGAGTTTCAGAAGTTAAAGCACGTACCATTTGATGCAGTGAACTGTCGAGATACCTATCTTTATGGGTTTGCCTCCACATGAGCAATATGCTCTAAGTACCAGTGTGTGAGCTGAAGACTTAAATGTAGTAGCAGATAATTGGAAATGACCTAAATGGCCATCAGTCGAGGCTTGACCCAAGTAAGCTGCTATAATTCATACTCACATGCAGCAGAAAAGAGGTAGGCATAACAAGTCCACAGCAGCTCCGTACTAAGGGACAAGGGGAAGGTCAGGACAGCAGCAGGGCATGCTATACCCAGGGTGGGTAGAGTGGGGACGTGAACCATCTACAGGCACACTGTCTATCTCTGGAAGGGTATTGATTGACGGAGTTGTCAGGAGACTGTAGAGGTGAGGGCTCAGAGAAGGAGCCTCGCTTTTGGTTGACTGCCTTAGGCATTTTTAATGTTTTAACTTAAACACATGCATCTTATATTCCAATCTTTGAGAAAAATGAAAAGCAAGGACATTTAATGTTTTTAGCGTACATCAATTATATATAAAATTAGTTTCATTACTTTTCATACATGTATATATTATATTTTGATCACATTCACTGGCTCTTGCCTTCTCTTGTTCCCTCTCCACTATCATTAATTTCCTGAAGACATTTTATATATAAGTAAAACAAAGAAAGGCCTAATGTCATGTGGGGAGCAGTGGGTGGAGATGGGCTGAGCTTCTGGGTTGGGCCCCCATGCCATCACCCTCTCTTGACACACTCAGCATTCCTAGTTTTTCAGGCAAAGAAACACCCAGCATTACAGAACCAGGAAGTGGACAAGCTGGGGTTTGAGAGCAAGGCGCCCAAGTGTAATCATAACATTTTTTCCTTGTTTTAAGGAGAAGGGTTGAAATAAGGTATTGCTATGTAGCCCAGGCTGGCCTCAGACCCATAATCTTTCTGCATCTGCCTCCCAAGTGCTAGGGTTGCAGGCATGAGCCATTTTGTTATTTTATTTTATTTCTCAAACATCAACTCTTAGGTACACAAGAAAGGAAGAAGCACGGGGACTTAAAATGGAATATTTTGTTGAGAAGGAAAAGGAGGAATGAGAAACACAAGAAGATTTAAGTGTGGGTCACTATTCCCTCTGCTCTCCTAATCTTGGCACCTATCCCATAATGAAAGGTAGTATTGTAATACATGAGTGTCAGTGAATGTCACTATACTTAGCTGCTGATGGTTGCTACCAGTTATTCATTCATTCCTTTAGTCATTCAGCAAGCAAACAAGCAAGAAAGCAAGCAAGCATTTACTGGTGATCCACCTGGGGAAGAAAATGGGAGCCAGAGATAAATCAGACATAGACTCTTACCTCTTAGTCTAATGGGAGCGATTATTTCCTGTATGTCTATGCCCCACAAAAGAAGCTGGAAACACAAATAAATCTCCAATCAAAATGCCTGAAATTAATAAGTCTGTGGGTGTGTCACTTCTAGCCATTGTGGAAGTTGTCTCCTCCTTCCACAATTCTTCCTCACCTTCAGCCTCTCAGACTACGCCCACCTCCACAACAGCCCTTCCGTGCATCCTCAAGCCTGATGACACAACTTTTCATTCAAGGGTACATAGGCGAGAAGAGGACTTGGGCTTAGCACAGTAATAACGAGACCACGAAAACATTTATTCTCAATCTATAGTGTTTCAGCAAAGAGATGCGGTTCCCTCTCTCCATTCCCATTTTATCTATAAGTGTTTTGCTGCAGAGAGGGTGAACCTCCGAGCTCCATGTCACAGCCTGCAGCACAGCAAACTGGCTTTCTCTGAAGCTCATAATGTGATAATTAAACTGCTAACAGGCACCTTAGTGATGGCATTTTCAGAAGATGTGAAAGCCCTCTCACAACAGCACCTTTCTGTAGGGGGCTCATCCGTGGAGGTAGAGGGATCGGCTTGTGGTTTATTTTTTTATATATATTTTCTTCCATGAGTACATTAAATTTTTATGTGGAGTGAAATGGGACAGGACTTGTTTCCCTTCCACTGCACAATGATTTATTACCCAAAAAAAGACCGCAGAACTAATTAGCAGAGTAATTAATTAATATAAATTTGCATATTTGCATTTGCAATTAGTGCAGCCGACTGATTAGTCTGAAAATGAGAAGTTTGACTCATTAGATGTTAGTGTCTGCTGGACCAGAAAGCGCCTGCCAGATGAGGCGGAAAAGGATGGAGTAAGCATGTGTGTTTCTTTTGTTAGAAGAATGGAGAATATGCTCAAATATCTGGGGCCAGACATCAGAGATTGCAATTTAAAAAAATAATAAATTATTTGCTTCCATTTCTGCTACTCAATGTTCCTTGCCCTTTTGCCTACAGCAAGCTATTCCTGCCAACCCTGGAAGCCACTGGACCCCTGAGAATGGCTCTTCCTAGTCCCTCAAAGCAGATGAGTCTCTTGTTGTTTGTGGGTGAACAGAAAGTCTGTCCCATTTTGATGTCCCTGGAATTTGACTTTTGCACTCAATTCAGTGGTTCTGTCAAAACAGTTCTCCAGTGTTGATGAGGACCCTCAGGGGACTTGGAGAGAAGACTACCTTCCCTTCTGGGCTTCTTCTGATGGCTGTCTCTTTGTTCCTCCAGCTGATGACTGACTCAAATCTCTCACCTTCAGGATACTGACTAAATCCATGTCTGAGAATGACACAGGGTGAACAATCCATAAATACAACACATTGACAGACAGACACATAGACATCAAATAACAGCCATTAAATATCCATAGAAAAAGATTAGATTGGTCCAAAATGTTCAGAGAGGCTAGGAAACAAGAGGAAAAATCTATTTAGAATGAGTGTTTATGTAGAGGGGAGATTAGTCTTCTGTGAATTCCTGTTTTGGCAATAATGGGCAAGCTTAAATTTAAATTTATATTAAAAGTAGTTTCATGTGTTCATTTTTCATTTTTTTCCAAATTGAAATTAAACATATATGCACTCCTTGATAGTTGCATTTCTTTCATATATGGTAAGAGAGAATTTTTGAGCTGTATCATAGTGACACAATGTTATAAATAATCTACAGATGAAAAAATACCTGGTGCTTGATAATCTATAAATACTGTTAATATCATTCACAAAGCCATGTTGTGGGCCACCTCCCACCCTTAGGATCTAGAGAGATTTTAGATAAAAACACACATGAGCTCCTCTTCTACTGTGTTTCAAGTTCAGATAATACCAAATGGCACTCACCAGCCTCTGCCTCCACTCCAAGCCAGGGGCACTGCATTGCATAGTCCAGAAAGTATCAATTCCAGGTTGGTGAGCTATATTTCAAGTATGCCTCAAACAGTCATGTCTTGGAAGCCCAAGAGGTAATCAGACCCTCAAAAGAACAGAGCACAATGGGCTCTCTTTATGTTACTGAGGGAGCTGCCCTTAGAAGGATAATGGTGGCTGTTGTGGGTCCCCTGTGCTCTTGGTGAAATCCAGTTCTTACGAGTGAGCCCAACACCTGCACTGTTCTCTGGCTTTCAGCTTTGAGACATGACTGTTCTTCTCACACACATCACACCCTTGTCATCTACCTTGAAGGAATGCAGGCAAGGGATAGGAGGAGCCTCCCTGGAGACATCACCATGCTGTTTATACCAAGTCAATATCTTTCCTTTATAAAGTTGACCTGCCTCGTGTGTTTCCTTTAGTAATGCAGAACTATCCAATTCACATGCCTCAACTCAGACAAGACAGCAACAAATCCCTTGCTCCGTGTCTTGTCTATCAAAGAAGGTAGGGGTATAATTTCCTTAGACACTCACCTCATTTCTTAGACTGTTCTTTTGAGCATAGCTATCCTCTTTTTATGTCTTTGTATTCCCAAACCTAGCGTCTTATCTAGTACATAGTAGAAAATAAATAAGCCATGTTAAATCACTGAATGGAACAGTAAATGAAAAGATTTACATAGATGTAATTCTATCTAGAGATCTGCCTACAGGTAGAGGAAAAACAGTTCTCACAAAAGTCTAGGAAATGACACTCCAAATGCCATTAAACAGAATAAAAGTTGAAATGACCCATGCATGTGACATCCCTGGCATGAAGTCTTCCTTGGAATCTGCATCTTGTTTGTCTTGGGTTTTTTTTTTTACATCTTCAGGTACTTTGCTTTAAAATTGGTCTTTATGTTTAATAGGTTTGCAATAGCTACTAAAATATTAATCCTTTGTCATTTTATAAAAATCAAATACTCATCTACATCCAAGTGGCTAAAAGGAAGAGCTAGACAAATAACCATGACTTACAGTTACCCTTTAGTCATTCTGAAAGAAGCCAAGCTGACAGACGGGATTGGAAGCAACTGTGAAAACTGGAGACACATAGGGACAAGCATAAAGGTTTAGGACGGCATTGGAAGCCCCTCAGAGGAAAGGTCTGTATCCCTTGATTGGGCATTAAATAGTAGGGTTTTTTTGTTTACCTGTTTCTTACAACACCTCCACCATAAAACAAATATTCTTCTGTGTCGAAGACTAACACTAGCCATTCCTGAATTGCAGGTAACACTTGGTCATGGGGAGCCCTTGCCGGATGAGGCTACCTGGAACTATAATTACATCCAACATCAGTAGCTGCTGTGGATACTAAAGTCTCCCCCCCCCCTTTTTTTTACTAAAAGGTATTTAGAGAAAATGCCGGGTAATAAACCTCTTTTTCATCCTACAATTTTTGCACATGAAACTGCATTGGTAGTCACTCAGGCATTATATATCTGTTGGTCTGTCTGTTTGTTTTAAATTTATTTTCCACTTACCTCCAGGAACATTTGAGGTAGCAATTGACTTGAACATTTTTATACGCTTTGTAAAGCAATTCACCATCTAGAAAGATTCCCTGTTTCTTAACCGTGCCATAATACACATGACAAAATATATTTTTATATTTGTTTCCTATAAACTGCATTCTTTATCTGGAACTGTAGTGTAGATATATTGAGAGGAAACCAGCCACGATAATGGACGTCAGTACCTTCTGTCTTCATCACAGGAATAGAGGAAAATAAAGTCATATTTCCCAAAACGTACCACAAGAATAGCTATAATTGTCCATTCCATATTTGCTTGTTGAAAAAAGGAAGACTGATTTTTATATTTGTCTGAAAACACAAATTAGGATTTGCTTACTCTTCTAGTCATCCATTGCCAAGTGAGACGTGAGGAAGTGGCGACTCCCCCCCACCCCCTTGCCACAATACTAGCATGGGGCTTCTTTTGTTTGAGGGCTTGGCTCTTCTACTTCAGTCAAGCAATGACCAGAAATAGAAGAAGTTTAATTGGGCAGGGTGTTCTATATATTTAGGAAGTTGGAAACCCAATGGGACACATAGCTTTGCTAACAGCACAAACTTTTCTGTGGCAAGGTAACTTAAAACACTGATTTTATTTTTTTTAAGTATCATTCCAGATCATTAGTCCATTAGGTGAATTATACACTTTGGCTATTTCAGTAAAATACTCTCCAGCCTTTTAGCATCATTTGAAAAGGGAGACTGGCATGCCTTGTATGGCTGGAGACTTGAAGACCCGCCTGGCCTCTGTGGTTTCTGCTTTCCTGGAACACTCACTGACAGCTAATCCTTCTGACCACAGACCTCTCTCATTTCAAGTAGTGTTGTGTGAATTCATCCCCTCTCTATCTTTCACAAACTATAAGGTTTAATAGCGATTAACACTAGACCACAGCACTTTCAAATTAACGATAGCCCTGCCAGTTCTAATTGGTATTCTAATTAGCCTAACCGATTCAACTAATTAAGAACATTAAACTTTTTAACAAAGGCTATCTTGCTTTGTGTGTTGTAAAATGGAATTTAAATGGGAGAGGGAAGGGGTAAAGAGGATGGGGGAAGGAATGAGAACCAGCTTGGATTTCCAGGACCCACTCAGGAGAAGTAGCTGGAGAGCCAATGGGAGGCTTCTTCCAGAAGCTGGGCAGTGGGTGACCAGTGCCTGAGCTTTGCTGGGTGAGAGGTCCCTGCAGCCTTTACTTTCTAGCAGGGCAGAATCAAGTTAATGTAGTGATACTACCCTTGGTCTCTGTTGCTGCTCAGAGTTCTTAGAAGTAGCCTTAAGGGACAAACCCAAGCTACTGGTTCACCATAAGGAGAAACTGTGAACCATGCAGCTTTATACAAAGTATGACTTTTGTCAGAATGAAGAGGAATGGAGCTGACTAATGCTACAATTTCAAAATATGTTCAGTTAAAGATCCTCGCCAGGCGGTGGTGGCGCACGCCTTTAATCCCAGAACTTGGGAGGCAGAGGCAGGTGGATCTCTGAGTTCGAGGCCAGCCTGGTCTACAGAGTGAGTTTCAGGACAGCCAGGGCTATACAGAGAAACCCTGTCTCAAAAAAACAAAAACAAAACAAAGATCCTCTAGTTTTGAGAGAACTCTGTGCTTTGATAAACTTGCCAATGAACCAGGAATGACTAGTCATGCAATTGAGAGGCTTGCCAGGTTTCCAGTGAACCCCCCAATACAATAGTTTCTATGACCTCTTTCCTTTTCTATTTCCTTCAGTGCCTGCTCTATCTGTTCAGTCTAGGGTCTCTTCAAAATATATCCCAATTTTAGCTCCTTCTCCCACTTTCTGGTGGAATTCCTTTGTTTCAAGCCACCGGGGCTAAAATGCCAGAGGCACTCCTGTTCAGTGCTGAGACAATGGACATATGGTCTCAGAGTATGCTACCACGACATCCAGAAGACAGTGGCCATGGCCAGCAAAGCTTTGGCCGCCTGGCACATCATGTCTACACTAGGGGGTTCCAGAGGTGGGGGCTGCATGTGCATAAGGTTATGCTGGCTCTGTGCCATCGTGACCCCGTCCTCTAGGAAGCTTATCAAGTTTCTGTATGCATAAAGTCATGCTCTGTTGGGAGAGCGGCTGGTCCCAATTTGCTTCATGAATCAAGGTGTGGAAATGGTTGCATATGGATTGATTTAGAAAATGGATACCAGTACATACAAAAAAAAAGAAAAAAGAAAGAAAAACCAACTAAGTGGAAGAAACACAACTTCAAATATTTTTCTGTGACAAGAATCCGCATTTGTATTTCAAGATAATGTAGTTTAAGAAAAGAAAAAAGAAAAAAGAAAAAAACTTGATGTAAATTCTTCCTTTTCCTCTGGCTTAATAAATATCATTTATTCAGTATAAAATCTTTATATGTCCCATATGTTAAGAATAAATGTACATTAAATCTTGTTAAAAAAAAAAAAAGAAGAAGACAGTGGGAGCTAACAGTTCATTGTGGCCTTGAAGCTGTTCACAAGATGTTCAAGTGAGAGCTTCCTGTTTCATCTGTAGGAAAGGAGTCTCTGTATCCTAGAGGGCACAGGGTCATAGAGAGGAATTCAAGTACTTCCCAGTTTGTCATCTCTAACCTTCCCTCTCTGCCTCATCTTGCTGTCCACTCTTAAGCAAAGCTACTATAAAAATATGTAAATTTGTCTTTCAGTGGGTCTTCATTTCTGAAGGCCCCTGTTGCACCTCACTTCTAAGGTTGTAATCTACCCTGTCTCAATAGCTGAGCTCAGCACAAAATGGAGGACTCCCTTTTCTTAGCGGGGCTTCCTCTTCTCTGACTGATCTATCGAGTCCAACCTCCAGTCTTCTATCTGAGGAGTGTCACATAGTTATTGGCAAGTTCAAGTTTTGCTTTTCCAATACAAATCCACCTACCAAGTACCTAGGATTCCTAGAATGCCTCTTTATACAAATGATGCATTCATAGTACTTTAAACTTTAGCCATTGGTTTTACATTAACCCCCCCCCAAAAAAAAACTCCTTCCCATTCTCCAAGGTTCATATACAGCCCTTGTCCACCCTGAATAAAGTGTATGTGCACCAAGTGCTTCACTGAAGATCATCTTATAAAGCTGTTCCATTGAGTATCATCTGGAAGAGCTGGAACACTAAAATCCTGAAGAAGGGACTCACTCTCAACCGGATGGGATCCTGTAGAACCACATGTTCTGGACTCTACTTCACCCTTCCAGCCTGGTGTACAGTGGTACCTGGACATCCTAAACAGGAAGCAGAGGATGCAGAACCACAGCTGGCCCCGAACATGCATACCATAGTCCTCTACATTTCATTAGATATAGACACAAAGCATAGACTTTGCTCTTGTTCATCTATGGTTTTGATTTGGTTCATTTGTGTTCCTTTGGTTATGTTAGAGGGGTCTCGAGAGTAATGTACTGGAAACCTATGAGACAGGACTTTCTCCTCTTTAAATCCCAGGGAACTTTCATAACCTTGAGATGAACGTGACCTTTGACTGGGACCTCCAGTGCTCCCACATATGATAGTCTTGCCTTCATCATGATCACTCAGAAGAGCCCATGACTGCCCTAGTCACTTGAGCTCCCTCAAAACCTGTTTGCCAGACAGCAGTGGCAACAGAACACATGTTCACATCCTCCAGTTGCTGCCCATGAGATCAGTATATTTGAACCTTAGCATTGATGACCGGGCTGTACAGAACCTGCAGCTTCGTGGCTCTCATACTCCCTCTAACCTTTATCTCTTGGTCACTAGGCTCCAGATGCAAAGCTTCCACAGTGAAGTCAGGGTGTCCTCCCAAATACAAACCCAAAGCAGATTTTTTATTGCTCACAGACAACCTAAAATCCTTGAAGACAGTGACAGAGTTTTCAATCAATAATCACTAACAACTCTAAACTGTGGCAGAGATCAAAATATCCCTGGACCCAAAGAATATTATATTGGTGATGATGTTCTGAAAAAGATATTCTCGTTCACCTTCCCCCTTTTTTCCATACAATTCCTGAAAGTATTAAAATCTCCAGGGTGACTGGGCACTGGCAACAGAAAGGACCAAGGCAGTATTAGAGGTTTATGACTCCCAGGGATGACTCAGAACAACTAGATGTGTAGAGGGGCTTAAGGGTGAGTTAACTATTAATGCCCAATGGCATAATAAGTCATTCCTGTGTAACAAAGTTTTCATAAAAGACAAAAGGACTGGCTCAGTGGTCTTCCAGAAGATTGAGCACAGGCAATGATTCCAAGAGGGCAGTGTACCCACCTGCTAGATCCTCTGCAGGCACTCTCAAGTCTGAGCCATCTCTTCATCTCCTAATGAAAAAGTTAGATTTTTTTAAACAACTTAACATCTGTGAGTCTATTTTGCAACTAAACTTTATAAACTTAACTATTATTTGAACATTTCTGGTGAAAATACGCACAGAGACATACTGTAATGTAAATACATCCCAATTTTTGAAGACTACATGCAAATAATACAAAACATCTAGAAAACGTTATTTGCAGTAGATATGTGTTAAAATAATAATTTGTCACTCTGGAGCAAGTCAAATGTTACTAAAGCTGAACTCACTTTTTTTGAATTCACGTGCTTTTCTAAGTCATAAGTTACACATATGACTCAAATCGTGTGTCTATTGGAAAGGCATATTCTAAGTTTTAAACTTGGCTGCAAAATTTCTGCTTAGAGTAAAAATTCATTCTAGATTTTGTGTGCACAGAACTGGCAACAATAATATATTTTAAAATGACTAAAGGTATCAAAGGAAAACTATATTTAATGATTATAATGATTACCTTTACATTGGTATAGCAACAGAAACATTATCTGAGAAAGCTTTGAAAAATTTTTATCTGTATTTATAGAAAGATTACTCTCCCTTGTTTTAAAGAACCCATACATATAATGGGTAAGTATATGTTTTTAAATATCTGCTATCAATTTTAGTTTTATATATATTCTTAGTTTAAAAAATATGTTTTCTAAGGGGATTTTTCTTTCTGATTTCTTTTGCTTTTTAGGAGCTAAGGACTGAACTTGTACTTTCTAGGCTACTGCTCTAGAACTGTGCTAAATTCCCAACCTCTAAAAGAAGTTTTCTGTAAGAGACATGGTACCCATCAAAATTAGCCCAGGGTTGGCAATTTGGCTCAGTAGGTAAAAATGCTTGCCACAAAACCTTACAGCCAGAAAATGGTAAAATGGTAAACCTAAGATCCATGTGGTGCTGAGAGGAGAGAATCAACTCCCACAAGTTTTCCTTTCACCTCCACATATGTGTTGTGGCACACACACACACACACACACACACACACAAACACACACACACACACACACACACACACATTTTGTAAACAATTAGAGATGGGCAAGATGATTCCCTGGGTAAACGACCTGCTGCCAAGACTAAAATCCTGAATTCGATCTCTAGAACCCACATAGTAGGAAAGAAATGACTTCCTCATGATGTATTCAGATGTCTATACAGATGCTGGGTATTGATGGGGGTCCCATGTCCGCCCTGCCACGGGGCTAGGGCTGCCCAGGGAGGCTACTGTCGCTGGGGCTAGAAACACATATATGTGCATACATGGACACACTCAATAAAATTAAAACTTTCAATCTTTTAATTTAAAACATTGAGAATTTTATACATGAGTACTGTATTTACATCATTTCTACCCCTTACCTTTCCTGGCAACTTCTTCCGTGTCCCCACAACTCCATCTCAAATTTGTGACCTCTTCTTCAATTATTTCGATACACACACATACAGTATGATTAATGAGCCAACTTTTAATACAGAAACAACAAAATATATTAGACAGATGAATTAGCAAAGAGAACTTTTGTGCCCATATATATGAATCCACGTAGTGTCATTCATTTGTATACATGTCTAGAGCTGGTTGCGGGCCTGATTTTCCCAGTCTCAGTCATGAATTGCCTATACCTCTTCATCTAAATACAGGGTCTTGTGAGACTTTTCCCATCCAAAGTGGCATGTAAACTAATGTTATCACTGTTAGTGTCTTGTTCAGAGAAACATATTTTTGAGGTTTTATGTGTTTAACTTCCTTGTCATATATAGAGGATACTATCTCACAGCAGATGCCCTGCCCTCTGACTCTTGGAAACTTTCAGCCCACCTCTTTACTGATGTTCTATGAGCCTTAGGCATAGGAGTTGTGTTGTAAGAAGTATCACTTGGGTGTTGGACACTTTGTATTGTAGAAGTATCACTTGATGGTCAGCTATTTTCTACATTTTAACCAGTTGTGGATTTCTGTAACAATCTACATCTGCTGAAAAAAAAAAAGAGTTTTCTTTGATGAGGGGTGAGAGTTAAACTTACCTGTGGATATAAAAATAATTATTTAGAGTCAAGTTAGAGGTTGCATTGGTTTAGGAAAGTGGCAGTCATGGATTCTCCTCTAGAACATGACATCACTAGTCTTTGGAGAGCTGACAAAGTTTACAGTACCAAGTATGAGTTCTCTCCTGTTGGTAAGGCCTTAAGTTCAATTAGATAGCTGTTGGTTACCCCAACGTACAAGCACCACTGTTGCACAATCGGGGATATTTTGTCACGTTAGACATATGGGGAATTGATAGGCTTTACACTGGGTAATATTATTGATGGCTTTTCTCTCTTGGCAGTGTGCATAGCGCCTTCCCTGTGGTGCTAGCCCTCTGAGAACTAGTACTCAGGCTTTTATAATTTGTTTCCTCCAAGTCTTCTATGGTGTAGCATATAATCTTTTATCATTGTCTTCAACTCCCCTAACCAACAACTGAAAGAAAGTTCCCTATGCCTGAAATGAGGTTATATTTGATAGCTAAAAGCTATTGGCATTATTACCTCAAATGCTCTGTGTATGTGTGTGTGTGTGTGTGTGTGTGTGTGTGTGTGTGTGTGTGTAATGAATCCTTAAGTATATAATGTTTCAGAAGATAAATAAATAAAATTTCCCAGATACATATTTGATTGTTGTGACATTAGACTCTGGACATGGACAGCCAATAGGCACCAATTAAGAACCTTTTCTCATGCTACCCAGGCAAATCTAGGCCTCCTGGGAATTTTCCACAGCATAGCAGAGGAGACAGAGATGCAGGTTCCCTGATTCCTCCGTGTCTTCAGATTGACTCAAGGACTATGACTATCACAAGTCTCCTATCTGAAGTTGCTCTGTATGAAGTTGTATGCATGATCTAGAGAATTCTTACTGATTAAGTGGCAGAAGCTCAGCTCAGAGTTTTCCTTTTAAATAAATGTTTTGACCCCATTAACGAGAAGCTCATCCAGATCTCCTTTGGACATGACCCGATGCTGATGTCCAAAACTGGCGTTAGATGTCTGTTCTGTTGTGCTTTGGCTTCTCTATACATCATATCATTTTCAATCAGCCTGCCCTGGAGAGTGACTGAGATGTACCCCCAGCTCAGGCAATGCTTCCAGCTCAGCAAGCACAGTAGAAAGCAAGCCTCTTTGCTGCTTGACGTGCAGAGTGCATACTAGGTTAAGTGCTGACCTCTAAACCATTCTTTTTTTTTTCTAAGATAATGTTTTATTTTTTTTGCATATTTTGTAATTTAATATACAAAATATCTTTAAAAATAAACAACATACAGAACATACATAGGTGACCAAAGCACTTAATTAGCTTCCATATTGAGAGAGTTTGGTATGTAGCTTTTCAGGGTAAAATATAAGTCTCTCTCTCACTTTCTTTTAATCTTTCTTCCTATTTGTACTCATTGCAGGACAGGGTCTCACACTGTAGTCTCTGCATGCTTGAGTTTACTTTATAACCTCAGCTGTCCTTAAACTTTTTTTTTAAAATAATTTATTTTTTTTTAAAATTTCTTTTTTTTTTTGAACATGAAATGCTTTTTTACAGCATGTTTTACAAGGGGAGGGGGTAAGAGGGGTCAGGTGGTGGAAAAGTACAAAATCTTCTTGGCCTGTGCCTTGAAACATGTCATGGTCTATACAGTACACTGCCTTGAATTATGATCTACCTGCTGTTCTTCAGAAGATATGGTACACTGCTTGAGTTATGGTCTCCCTGCTATTCTTAAGATGATATGGTACACTGCTTTGAGTCTATCTGCAGTTGCTAAACAGGATCTTGCAATTGCCAAGCTTCAGAGGACATTGTGCAGGTGGGGAAAGGTAGGGGGTGAGGGTAAGGGCGAGGGTCCTGGCTTCTGGCATCTCCCCCTTCTCTGTTTAGTTAGAGAAGGCATCTTATGATCAATCCCAACTACGTGAATTTTGAATTTGGATGTCTAATTATGGGGGGTCTTAGACAAGTTCACAACCCCAAAACAATGATGTGAGACGAGTCACATCGATGGTCAAAGGTTTTAGGCTGTCGACGATGGACAACGTCAAGGGACTCCGATGTGGGTGAAAGGAGGGTGAGAGGCCTGTCTTGGGCCATGTAGGCTGCACCCACTCCCAGCACCTCGCACTCCTTTTCGGCTGCATTGGGTGGGCCCCTGGGAAGTGGACCTACAATAATCCCGTCATTGGGCTAACTCACAGCCATCCTAGTCCCTTGTAAATGTTCAAGTTACCAACCATTTGTCAGTTTGGGGTGTAATATTGTCATAAAGGAAGGCTCCCCAATGTTAGCGGCCATATCAAGGGCGGCCTTGGTTTAGGAAAAAGCCAATTTTTGTTGTGGTGATCGAGAGGCCAAGCTCTCTAGTGAGAGAAATGAGGGCAAAGCCAGGCATACCAGGAACCCTTCTGGAGGGCGTGGAAGTCTAGCGGTCGACCGTAGGGGGAGGCAGGGGAGTTGGCAGCTGTGTCAGTCTCCTGCGGAGTCACTTCTGGATCCTCTTCAATTTTTGGCTGATGGTAATGAACTTCAACCGTCTTCTTGATGGCAGCATCAACCTGGTTCCGTGGATGACAGGTCGTGGGCGACGATCTCTTTCTCGCTCAATCTTGATGTCGTGCACACATCCTCTCAATGAGGGTCCGTCCAGAGGGGTCCGTGCCTCGAGCCCCACGTCTGGGTGCCACTTGACCCGACCGGCAGGTCCTAGTTATTCGTGGGGGCGAGGAGGACTGCAACCTGCTATTCTTCAGAAGATATGGTACACTGCTTGAGTTATGGTCTCCCTGCTATTCTTCAGATGATATGGTACACTGCTTTGAGTCTATCTGCAGTTGCCAAGCAGGATCTTGCAGTTGCCAAGCTTCAGGGAACCTTGTGCAGGTGGGAAAAGGTAGGGGATGAGGGTAAGGGCGAGGATCCTGGCTTCTGGCCCATCTGGATTAGAACTTCTAATAGCAGGCATCACGGGTGATTCATTTTTACCTGGGATGCTGCGTGAGTTCAAGCTCCTGGGAGTCCCTGTTTCTCTCGGTTTTCTGGGGTTGGGTACGGAGCTCCAGCCTGTGCCCTGCTCTATGCGCGGGCCCAAACAGGAAGTCAACCATTCTTGTACTATCTAAAAAACAGATTTTGCTGACTGATCAAGGATGGGCTCTTGGTCTAACCTGTCATCTAGGTGGTCTTCACTCTGTCCAATGCCTGTAGATCAGAAACATGGAGGCTAAAATTGCAAGAGGCTCATCTGCTAAAGAAAAGAGTATTTTCTAAAATATTCTTGGCACACAGAAACAGATGGCCACTACAAGAAAGAAAAAAAAATCAAAACAATATACCAACTGTGGTCTAGAAGCTTTGGAAAATAGCTAAAGCTGTGATTTGTTAAATAAGACGAGCCTCCTTCAGAAGACATGATTAAAATTGGGTATGGTAGCACATGTGTATAATCCCAGCATTTAAGCAGCTGAGGCAGGGGGATTACCTTGAGCTCACAGGAAATCTGGGCTATCATGTCTCAAACTACACACACACACACACACACACACACACACACATACAAAGTATGATAAACGAGTCAACTTTTAATATAGAAACAACAAAATGTATTAAACAGATGAATTAGCAGACAAAACATGTGTGTCCATATATTTCAAAAGATGTTTTGAAGAATCTTTCTTCTAGCCTGAAGATGGCTCAGCAGTTAAGAACCCTTGCTGCTCTTCCAGAGGCTCTAGGTTTGATTCCTAGCACCCATGCCAAGTGGCTAACAACTACCTGTAATTCTAGTTCCAGAGGAGTAGAAAAGAGACCTTAAGAAACCAAAACAAAACAAAGGAAATCTCCTTTCCTTGAAACAAACAGTAGCATAAATATAGTTTTAAATATAACAATGTGTTATCTCAAATTTTCCATTTCTATTTGAATTCTTCTTGAATAATATTTCTAGATTTTTCTGGCAGCTATTTCCAACAAGTCCTATTTATTAATGTGTAGATACATTTTATACTTCATTAATTTATTTGTGTATTTATATAGTCATCTATGTATGCACATATATATCTCTATGTGAGTTATGTACACAAAAGAAACATGTTCCCTTTAAAATAAATTGTTCAGAATCAGTAATGACAGTGAAACCAGTCATCTGCCATTGGGCCAGGACATGAACGAGGTGAGCAGAGCATCACACAACATTTGTAAAGTGTAAGGGGCACCTATATGAATGGTTGAGTCCTCTCAAAGAGCCTGTGCTGAGGGTCTATCCACTTTTCCATTGCTTGGTGCAAATGGGGCCTCTGGGGAATGATTGAGAATCAATAAGATAATGACAAGACCTTCTTAACAGCCTTATAGGAGAATATCTCTCCTCTTTTATGTCTCTTCTTTCTTCTTTCCCCTCTGCTTCTCTACCCACACAGGATGAGATAAAAGGTCTTATGCACATACAGAGAGATGGCAGCTTTCTTCCAACCAGGGAGAGGAAAAGCATTCACTGGGAACAAGTTAGCTTGTACCTGACCTTTGACTTTCTATTCTATCAAACACAAGAAATAAATTTCTCTTATAATAGCACCCAGTGTGTGATGTTGCTATGAATGATAGGAAAGACCAAAAACACCCAAAAATCAAGATTAAAAGAAAACTCAAAATCAAATAAACATCCATGAAAGGTAAATAAAAATGTCCTGTGACCTCTGGGTCTGGTCCTGTGACCTCATTCCTTCTATGGTCTCTTGGTTTCTAATAATATTTGTGAGCAGTGTTGACACTTCCTCTAGGTTTTTCCAACTGAAGCCTCCGTGGCTTTACCACCCTGAGGCTAGCACTGTAGTAGCACAGGCTGTTAGTTCATTCCATCTGTGCAATTGAAAGGGCCCTTGAGCTTGGTTTAATGCTCTGTTCTGGCCATTTTGAAAGTTTTAGTTCCTGTGAAGGAGAGGCAGTACATCTTTATTGGTTCTAGGGCTATATTTATCTAACTGGCTCTGACATTGCCCTGTGCCCTTTGTCAAACAAAAAAGGGATTTCCTGTAAGGTAAGTTGACACTGAGAACTCCAGCCCTGGCTAAGCATACCCCAGCTATAGAGTAGATGGTGAATACATTGAGATAAAAGAGAAAGGTGGGTGGCCTCGTGTATTAGCCAAAAATAGAAGAAAGTAAAATAAACCAGTGAGGAACACTCAGTACATTTCTCTCTCTCTCTCTCTCTCTCTCTCTCTCTCTCTCTCTCTCTCTCTCTTTCACACACACACACACACACACACACACACACACACAAATGGTGATTTATGGTGGCCATGAGTATGTTCCATCAAAACTTGCTGTCCCACTAGAAACTCAGAAGCAGTAAACTGTTTAGCAGTTATGAAAATTTGGAGGAAAAAGGCTTCTAACACTCACAGCTCTGGAGAAGCATGAAAGACCAACAAATGAAAGAAGCCAAAAAAAATGGGCATTAGAGACACACCTCCCTACATTTTTCATTAACAGTTGTCAAGTATTCACGGGGGGATACTCTATTGATCCACAGAGTCTTCATCAGAAAGGTGGTGAAAAGCACTCTGGGTTCCAACAAAATTGAAAGCACAGAGGTGCCAGGTAAAGATTTTGAGTTAAAATGGAATTCTATGAAGTAGAAATTCCTGGTTTCTGTGGAAACTCAGTTATATCACATAATGTTTTTGTGGAATTTGTCTTGTGAGAGGTCACGTGATGTTTTGTAGAAGCTGTCTTGTTATAGTATGTTTTACTGGAGCAGACACGAGAAGATATGTGATGTTTGGAAAGAATATAAACAGAATCACACACACAGTGAAAAGATGCTCTTGCATTGCTATGCCTTGCAATGCTTTGCTGGGCTTCACTTCATGGACAGAAACACACCAAAGAACTTTTCATGGTATTCTAGCTGATTCTTGCTGCCTCTGCTGACTGGTGTCAATTCAGTAGAGCCTTGAGGTTTGTGCTGGATCAAGCTGCTGCTACTGATTCATATTTGCTATTTGCAGTCAGACTGGACTGCTGGTATCCAGACAATGAAGAGTGGAATCCCCCTCAAAGAATTACTTCTTAACAGGTTCACAAACTCTTGTTCCTATAAACCTTCTTCTCCTACCTCTCAGGTCAGTGGGCAAGAAGGGAGGTTGAAACAGTCAAGAACCCTAAATAAGACATGTTTAGAAAAATTTAAGTCTACAATTTCAGGTGAGTAACACATTATTTTGTTGTAGGATTGTGCCATATATAAGCAATTCTGAACTTCAAATCTAGCAGGGTGTTTTGCATTTTCATGTGCTGAGTCTGCCTGTTTGTTTTAACTGCCTATCCATTCTATCATCATCTCCAACTGTGTGCATCTATGGAGGAAACAGTTATGCCCAAAATTAATCCAAGTCCCTCAAAAACTAGTGTGATTCTCAACCAGGTATCATTGAAAAGTGTTATTGATCACACCCTATTTCCAGAGACAAGTGACAGTTTCCAACGGGACTAGTACACTGCCAAGGTCCATACTAGCTTTTAATCCTTCTTCCAAACTCTTCTTTGAGTGAATATGACAAAGCCTGAGTTTCATTTGTATACCACCAACATAAACATAAAATTAATTTTTATTATTATTTTGATTAAGAAGACGCACATGAAAGCATAAGACCCTTATAAGTTCTAATTCTGGGCTCCCCAGGAATTCAATTTTACTAGAAAAATTTCTTTATTCAGTTCTCACTCTTTATGTAGTCGTGTCTCAAGTTTCCATATAAAAGATAAGACCTAGTCTCTGGTCTCCAAGGAAATAATTACAAGCGATCCATCGGAGGCTGGAGAGAGACCCTTCAGAATGTCTTTTTTCCATCTGCTTCTCCTAGTGTAGAAAATCTATGCTGCAACGTTCATCCCATCAGGACTTCCCCTGGGCTGCTCTCTGTTTTCATTAACATCAGCTGCACAAATGTCTAGGGTCACTGTAGACACTGCAGCTCATTATCGTTCTGCTGCCTTGGAAACTCGTCTGTGAGAACTACTTTGTGTGATACAAGCTTAGAATCCCAGCTGCTCAAAGACTGCAGTAAAGTGGAACCATCCTAAGTTCAAGGCTAGCCTAGATGAGAGAGAGAGAAAGAGAGAGAGAGAGAGAGAGAGAGAGAGAGAGAGAGAGAGAGAGAGAATGTGAGAACCTTGGAAGTTAAGTGAGACCCTGTCTCAAAATACAAAATAAAAGTAGAGTAGTAAGGGAGAGTATCTGCCATGATCAAGGTTCTAACAGTTCAAAAATAAATATAAAGAAGGTAAATATGTCTGTCTGAATCTAAATGCCCCAAAGGCTAGAAAGTTCTGAGGAGATCAAGTTCT
Organism: Grammomys surdaster; assembly: GCF_004785775.1. NCBI lineage: Eukaryota > Metazoa > Chordata > Mammalia > Rodentia > Muridae > Grammomys > Grammomys surdaster. The sequence goes on from NW_021621002.1 coordinate 1,642,225, forward strand.
ATTTATTGACCATATCAGACATGCTATAATTGCAGCTGGGTCATGACATCCTTTTCAAATGACCTTCCTGGCCTTTAATTCCAAATGTGTAGCCCATCCGTTTTTTCAATTCTACCTCATTTACTGAGTTGTACAGCACCCACTCAGCATGGATTGCTGAGTTAAGAGATGTTAGTCTGGAAGCGGGGGGGTTGTTTTGGAAAACAGAGGACTAATTCCACCTCATTTACTGAGTTGTACAGCACCCACTCAGCATGGATTGCTTGTAAGGGATGTTAGTCTGGAAGAGGGGGGTTGCTTTGGAAAACAGAGGACTATTAATAACATTATTTGTCTCTCATTATTATTTCTAAATGTATGTGTTTCTGAGCAGCTTAATAACCAACACAATGAGAAGCGTGTGGGGAACAGTATTCTCCTTCATCCACTGTGTCTACCTCCAAACAGTAGCCGAAAGCAGATCCACCAAACACAAGCTATCTTCCTTTACAACATGCCAAACTCACATTTTGCCAGTAACAGAGAAGCCAGCCTGAGGAGCGCTTAAACTTTGAATTGAAAGGCTAATGATACATTTCTTCCAGAAAGCAACACTAGCTAATAAGAGAGCTTGAAGCCATGTGTCAGTCACGATCTTAGACTGGATCTTATACTAGTACTGGTGGCCAAAAAAGGGATGCAAACTGCTCAGGGAAAGAGTTGCTCCAACTTTTCAAGGAAATAATTACTACTGGATCAGACTTTTGGAGGGAAAAGAAAAACCACCAGTTCTGGGTTCAAATTTCATAGCCTGACTGGGTAGAATCATGGCTCTTTACTGTCACAAGCTGAAACTCTTGTTTTCCGTGGTAGAATATATAGTTGAAAGAATTACATAATCTACAATCTAATTTAATGGGATGTAGGACATGTAGCTCTTTGTCACTGATTTATCTCACTGCTCAATCTCAGTGCTAATGAAGCAAAGATCACAGCTTTGATTGACAGATGGGCCGCATTTCTCTAAAGTAGTCTGCAGCCAAATATGCCATAACTACAACTGGTCAACTTGACTCGACTGTTAATATATACTGAATCCCTACTATGTAATTTAGTGTGTTGTGTGATGTACTCACAACAAAACAAAGTGAAGCAAACAAACAAACAGAAATCCAGGGCAGTATGGGTGACAGATGCATTCTCAAACAGCTACTACCAAGCGAATTATGATAACCACAGTAATAGAAACATAAAGTAAAGTGGGAAATCAGAAGAGAACAATTAATTCCAACCCACAAGGATGGGAATGGATCGCTGCAAATTTATCACCACCCCAGGAACAACAACTTGCCACATATGTTATAATAACAGTGGGTTGGCATTGCCATTTTAAAACACAAATGAAGAATATATTGTAATTAGATGAGATTCGCTAACAAAATAGAGCAAACCAACCAGAAGTCCAAAATACTAAAAGACTAATAATGATATGGGCATTTGCATATTAAGGTACTGAGTTCTTTATTAACTGGAGGGCTGGTAGTAGGCTGTCAGTACAGCCCTCATATGAAATTAAGAAAGTTGTATGGCTCCTGAGCTGCTTTTTCAGACAGCAAGTCGCTATGAGAGCAAGCCTGAGTTTTGCTCTTGGCTTCCCATCTGTCAATATGATCTCTCCCTCCCACATGCACTCGTGCCATTGTGGCATCATTCACCATAAGGCCCTAGCCAGGGCTAGTGTTATGCATCTGAAATAGTACGCTGAATTAACCTCTTTTATTTT
>NW_021621002.1:1646486-1649700 GCF_004785775.1 Grammomys surdaster
ACCCCCACAGAGTCATCCATAGACCAATCTAATGGAGACATTTTCTCAATTGAGGTACTCTCCTCCCAAATGACTTGAGCTTGTGTCAAGTTGAGTAAAACCTAATCAGAACAGAGAGTCACTGGAGGGTTGAGTATAGACACAGTCTGGCTTCTGTGTACACTGGCTACCTCTGGGGCTGAGTTGAACACCATTTGTGGGCTGTCAGAGATAGAGTGCAGAGCAGATGCCTTAGGGAAGAGTCAAGATTTACTCCCAAATACCTACTTGCTAAGTATTTGTAGAGGAGTGCATGAACAAATATGTGAAAGGTAGCTAACAGGGCTGAGATTGGCTCCGAGGTCTCTGAGATGTATTTATCACCATCCTAGACTCAGAGTGGGAACCTGCCTTTAGAAACATGTTTCTGTATTCATGTCTGCACAGTTGAATTGCACTGCAGGCAGCATGAGGACCTCTTGAACATTATCTGTAATGAGGACATCCAGATCCAGGAATCTTTGCTGAGGACATCCAGGAATCCCCATAAGAGAAACTCCTGCACTCTCTTAGTCAATCTTGACAGGAGGTATGATTTTCAGAAATACAGTTAGAAAGGACGTGGAAGCATCTAGTTGCCCATCAACAGAAGAATACATACACAAATGTGATAGACACACACAAATGTATAAGCTAAAAACTATAAAGGAGACAAATAGGTGGTGAGGAAGGATGGGAAGATGGTAACAGACATGGAAGATGAAAAGTGTCTAAGGAGGAGTGCAAGAGAGGGTTATGGGAAGAAAGCAAGGGGTTATGGGAAGCAGGGACATGGGAGAAGATGAGCAGGAAGGAAAGCCTGCTGAAGTACTCCATGCTCTAAACTACAATGATATCTCTGACGCCTTGTATTCTAACTTAAAAACTTATTGGTATAAAAGTACAATTTTCATCTGTGCGGTGGCACTTGCCAGCATCCTTGTGGAGACAGAAGCAGAAAAACAGTGTCACAAGCCTCAGAACAGCCTGGGCCATGTGCTATAGAAAACAAGGCAGTTCTGAAAAACCTTCCAAAAGATCTCTTGTCTAAAGTGCCTGCTCCAATCTCACAAAATGAATGAATGTAACAGAAAAATAGTAATGTTTTTCTTCTTTCCATATTTAAAAATATTGATTGTGGGCTGAGGAAGTGGTTCTGTGCAGAAAGCACACAAGTACCCAGACTTGAGTTTGGATTCCAAGCACCCACAGATAAGCTGGGAGTAGTAGCAGGCATCTGCAGCTTTGGTGTAGAGGACTTGAGACATCCAGGTTCTAAGAGCTCACTGACAGCCATTACAGCTGAGTCTCAGTGAATTCCAGGCTCAGTGAGAGAGACTGTATCTCAAAAAGCAAGATGTAGACTCATAGAGGAAGATACTCTATGTTGACCTCTGACCTCCAATGTATACATTCACCTGCATACACATAGCTCACATGTGTATACATGTGTGTGGAGTACATTCATACACACACACACACACTCTCGTGAGTGCACAAGTGTGCACACGTGCACACACACACAAACACATTAAATAACCATTACATTACATATGCTAAAATACAACAAAAATACCTAGTTCAGTATCATTTTAAAAAAGAAATCAAGTCTAACAAATCAGTTCTCCTAATTTTTAAAGCCAAGAGGAAATTAAACATTTTCTTGTATTAGTACCAAAAAGTTAAAGTATTGATTCCTTCCTTTAAGGTGAATTAAAATAATCAGCCTACACATACCTATGATTTTTTAATCATAGAGATTTCCAGTTTGTAGATTTAGGTGCTTTAATTTAATAACAAATTAGTAAATGATCCTATCGTAAGTGTCGGATGAATAATGAAGCACACTCTCTGCAGAGGAAAAATGATGAACTGTGCTTCTGGGAAGAAGAACCCAGCATTGTCTTGTGAAAAAGCTTGCAGCAGAAGACTGACAGGCGTGGCCTTGCGTGAGGCTAGTAGGCCTTGTGCCCTACAGTTCACCCTTCACCGTGGGGAGTCTCAAGGGCTGTTTATTAAGTAATCTTTATAAGGGTGTGAACAAAACATTACCATATCCATGTTCAGTCTATTTAAGCCCTTAAAGGAATCAGAAGATGTAAGGATACTTTTTGACTTGTTTCATTTTTTTTTTTTTTTAAAAAAGATTTTCCTTCGTCTGAGGGCTGTTTTCCAAAGTGGGATATATTCTACCACGCCATAAAACCATGTTGAAGCCAGTGGAAATCGAAGAGTTAAAACTCAGTGAACCTACACTGAGTTTGCTCATGTGTCTCCTGACTGCCTGGAACACTTGCCTAAAAGGAAAAAAAAAAAAAGGTCCAGCCCCTAGGAATTGTCCACATCCACAGAAGGAACTGTGTTCTGGTGTTTTGCTATGAATTCTGCCCAGTTGCCCTTTGCCACAGAAGCACAGAAAACAGCAGCAGCTGAGCCTTCATTTTTGGAACTTGGGGTCTTCATTCTCTTGCAAAAATCCAAGTCAAATTATGTTGAAATTGTCTGCAGCTGATTTCTGTAACTAATACATAAGCACCGGTCAGTGGAATAAGAAACAGCAGACAGACAAGCACCGGACACTGCAAAAAATGTGAAATTTCATGACCTCAGAGACAACAACAGCAAAAACCTGTTAACAAAAGAATCATAACTGATAAATTGGATCAATTTAGAGAGTGAAAGTTTCGTATGAAGGAAAGCTGTGAAACAAGAGGAAACATGAGCGAGGGGCTGACAACGTTCGGGCCAAGGTGCTGAGAGTGTCTGGAAACTTGGTTGGAGCCTCGGTGTTAATATGCTTTCTTAGCAGAGATTAGAAGAGCCACTCTGGTGGATGGTACAGACACCACAGACATTTGCATACCTGGAACTACCCTAGGAGATGAGCAAGAACATTTCTTGCAACGTTGCTGTATAAACACACTGAATCCTGGCTAAGCCCTCCCCTAACAATTGTCAATTTCCACCCCTGCCCTTTTCTTCTTTTTTTTTAAAAAAAGAATAATAATAATAAAAAAACTAAGTGTTTAAAATAAAAATAATCAGAATCCATGAATGCTCTTCGTCCCCCGGCCTCATGACTTCATTATTACCAAAGGTTTTCATTTCATGTTACTAGCAGGAATAGAACAGCCACCAATATTTCATATCTCTCTCTCTCTCTCTCTCTCTCTCTCTCTCTCTCTCTCTCTCTCTC